>NC_045544.1:135780162-135902423 GCF_009769535.1 Thamnophis elegans
GCTGCATTTAACATTGAATTCTGTGGCAGAGACAATCCGAATGTTCTTCCTCTGTTCACAGCAGAGCTGCTGCTCCCTTTATGCCCCGCCCCTGGCCCCCTCCCTCCCTGGGGTCTACCTTAAAGGGACAGGCTGCAGCTGCTCTGCTGTGAACGGAGGGAAAAATGTTCAGATTGGGTGGCGAGTCGAAAGAGGTGAGTGGGCGACAAGGCACCAGGCGGGTGTGGGCAGGGCCACCAGGGATTTTTGCCACCGATTCGGAGAACTGATGCCAACCGTCCTTGCTGGTTCAGCCGAACCGGGAGGATTTTACCCCTGTAATAGAGTATATCTAAATTTATTATTTCAGCAATTTCAAATCTGCAATATTATTATTACCTTATTTTCAGAGTATAGATGCACCTTTTTCCCTCAAAAAAGAGGCTGAAAATCTGGGTGCATCTTATGCACTGAATACAGCATTTTTTTGCCGCCTGAAACTCTGCCCCCTTCACCAAAATGGCTGTGCAGAGCCTTTAAGAGCTTCCAGAGTGCTCCTGGGGGCTGGAGAAGGCAGAATGGGTGAAAAATGGGCCGTTTTTTGCTAAATTTTGTCCCCCCCAGCCCCCAGGAGCACTCTACAAGTCTCCTAAAGGCTATTCATGCCCTTTAAAAAAAAAGGGGGAGCCCGTTTTTGCGAGGTCTGCAGAATGCAAAAACTTTTTTTAAAAAATTGCCTCTTCAAAATCTTGGTGCGTCTTATACTCCAGTGCGTCTTATATTCCGAAAAATATGGTAATAATAATGTGATTTATAACCTATTTTTCTCCCAGAGGTATTAACCCTCTCTCCCATGTCAAGCACTATCTGTATGCTGTACTTCCTTGCCTCATCTTACCTCATGAACAAGCACCAATTGAACTGGTGTTTGTTTGTGTGTTGTGTTGTGTTGTGTGAAAAGTAACAAGTGGCACAAAGTCGAACCTTTTTGGCACAGAGTGCCAAAACAGGAGTGCATGCATGCCAGAAACCGGAAGAGCAGATGTCCAGCGTGCACGGACGCACTGGGAAGATGATCTTCCGGTTTCTGGCGCATGCAGGCATGCCAGCCAGCTGGTCTTCCGGTTTCTGATTCACATGTGCGTGCAAAGACCAGATGGCTGGTGCACATGCATGTGCCAGAAATCAGAAGAGCAGTTACTCAGTGTGCATGTACATGTCGGGAAGATGATCTCCAGAAGTTGCTCCAATGCTGGAAGATTGGACAGTCCTTTGTCTGAAATAGTAAAGGGTTTCCTGCTTCAGCAGGGGCGGTGGACTAGAAGACCTCCGAGCAGGGGTGGGTTCCTGCCAGTTCTAACCTCTTCTATAGAAGAGGTTCCACAAATCTATGGTGCTGTTTAGAACCGGTTCCAGTTCCCTCCTCCCCCATCCGCACATCATCAAGATGAAGAGCGAGAGGAGGAATTCTGGGAGTTGAAGTCCATGAGTCTTACAGCTGTCAAGTTTGAACACCCCTGGGGTTCTTTTTTCTAAAGGTTAGGGGTCCAAGGGTCTTGTAAGTTGATAGCTTTAAGACTTGCATGCTTCAAATGCCAGAGTTTCTGAGCCAATATTTTGATTTCTAAGCAAGAGCGTTATTAAGTGAGTTTCACCACATTTACAAGTTGGCCACGCCCACCCAGTCACATGACTGCCAAGCCACTCCCACTCGGTCCCATGGCTGACAAGCCACTCCCACCCGGTCACATGGCCGGCAAGCCACTCCCACAAAGCAGGCCACACCTACAGAAAAGGTTCTAAAAGTTTTTGGAAACCCACCACTGCTTCCGAGGTCCATTCCAACTCTGTTATTTTGTCAAATCTTACAAAATCTCACTTGTAAGGACTACAAAAGGACTTTGTTGATCTCCATAAAACTCTGGCTGTTGTTTTTTAATTTAACTTTGGGGTGGTGGTGGTGGTGGGGTTTTTACAAACAGTCTATAAGGAGATTTGGCTTCTACAGATGTTGTGTTCTTAATTCCCCACCCTGTCATTCTGCCAGCAAAATCTTGCCTCTTTCATCCTGTCGAGCACACTTTGTGCACATTAGCAGAATCGATGCGGTTTGGGTCTCCACACAGAGGTCAGACGTTGCGTCCCTCTGCTTTGGCGAGAGACGTGTGTTCCCTGCCCGTTTCACCTTTCGGTTATAATCTCATCCCATGATATTTGCATCGACTTTTCTTCCTGTCCTGGCACTGGTTTCTGCTGTGAATTGGCACAGGGAAATAATTCTCTTTTGTCCTTCCCTTCGTCTACTAGAAATCTTGCCACTCTTGTTATTCCGTGTGATGTAATCTCCCCCTTGGCACTGGCCAGATCTATGTGTCAGTTTCTGGAATGTCGTTCGAATGCTTTCCTTGCAAACTTTTTAGGCACAACCTCAATCGACCAGTCAATCAGACTAGAGCTGGAAGCAGGGGTGGGATCCTGCCAGTTCTAACCTCTTCTATAGAAGAGGTTCCACAAATCTACAGTGCCGTTTAGAACCGGTTCCAGCTCCCTCCCCCCGCCCATCCGCACATCATCACGATGAAGAGCAAGAGGAGGAATTCTGGGAGTTGAAGTCCACAAGTCTTAAAGCTGTCAAGTTTGAACACTCCTGAGGGTTTTTTTCTAAAGGGTTAGGGGTGCGAGGGTCTTGTAACTTGACAGCTTTAAGACTTGCACACTTCAATGCCAGAGTTTCTGAGCCAACATTTTGGTTGCTAAGCAAGAGCGTTGTTAAGTGAGTTTCACCACATTTTACAAGTTGGCCATGCCCACCCAGTCACATGGCTGACAAGCCACTCCCACCCAGTCACATGGTTGGCAAGCCACTCCTACCTGGTCACATGTCCAGCAAGCCACTCCCACAAAGCAGGCCACTGGTAGTAGCTTGGCGGCCTGGGTCACTGGAACCAAGCAGCGACCCAGGCCTGCCACGCCCCCGAACTGGTTCTCCTACAGCACCGCCATTTAGGGTTTTTTGCTTCTGCACATTTGCAGAGCAATTTTAGTTGTATTGCGCATGCGCGTGCAGCACACATCAAGTATATGTGCATGGCGCGTCCCTGAGAAAACCGGCAGTAGTCTCTGCCGGAACCCACCCCTGTGGCAATCCCTCAAATATTGAAAGGCTGCTATCACGCCACCACTAGTCTTTCTTTTCATTAAACTAGACCAGGGGCCAACAATCTGAGGCTCTGGAGCCGCATGTGGCTCTTTCATCCGTTTGCTGTGGCTCCCTTTTGCCGGTCGGCTCCATGATTGATAGGGCTTTTGATTAGGACAGGTAGAGGACGCCGCGCTAGGAAAAGACTCTATGGTTGGAGAACTGGACTTCCAGTCAGCAGAGGAAAAAGGACACCGCGCTAGGAGGTGACTCTAAAACAAGGGTGAGCAATCTGCAGCTCTGGAGCCACATGTGGCTCTTTCATCCATCTGCTGTGGCTCCCTTTTGCCGGTCAGCTCCACAATTGATAGGACTTTCAGTTAGGACAGGTAGAGGATGCTGTGCTAGGAGAAGACTCTATGGAACCAGACTTCCGGTCGGCTCCAGAATTGAATGGGGGGCTTCCGATTAGGACCTTTGTGGCTCTTTGAGTGTTTACGTTTGCTGACCCTTGAACTAGACACATCCAATTCCAGCAACTGTTCTTTATGTGTTTTAGCCTCCAGTCCCCTAATCATCTGTTGCTCTTCTCTGTACACTTTCTAAGGACCAGTGGTGGGTTCCTCCGGGTCCAGTCCGGTCCGGCTGTATCAGTAGTAGCCGGGAGCAGCTGATAGCGTACCGGTACAGTGGCTCGTTTGGCTCACCTGTCTGCCAGCTTTCTATACCTGTTTTTAAAGCAACCGGCCAATTGCTCGCAAACAGCGTGCGGTGCCTGTGCGAGCCCCAATAAGCAGCTAAGCATCGCAGGGGTGGTGGATTGTGCATGCGTGTGCAGCACTCGTGCACAAACAGGACGCACGGCCCCATGAGCAGCGTACCGCTACCCAAATGGGGAAAAATGAAATCAACACATTTGCAAATAATTGATAGGTTTTCCTCTAAAAACTAGAGGTCGCTTTTGCCCTAATTGGAAGAAATAGATGTAGGAATAGAAGTGAAATGCTTGGGGGATTTGCAGTCAGGTAGTGGAAATCGCATCCACCCACCCCGGCTCTATGCCATCCTATTTAGCTACATTTTCAACCTGCGTGCATGCGTGCAAGCTGCGCGCATGTTCAAAGCGCATGCACGGATGTGCATGCTCACATTTGCGAACCAGTAGGGAAAGTAAATGACTACCATCCCTGACAAAAATGTATCAAATTTTCTGTTGGACTAGAAGACCTCCAGGGTCCCTTCTAACTCTGTTCTTCTGTTCTTCTGTCACCTTGTAAAGCAGTGCGCAGTGCCTATTATCAAGTTGGAAGGGAGGGAGAATTCCATGCATACCTTTGACCAGGGTGGGATCTCAGATTTCTACAGCAGGCATGTGAGGTGCGAAGGTTTACAGCCTGCTGCACCTCGTTGGTGGATGTGATTTAGGACACAGACTGTGGGGAGGGGAAACAAAGGGGTAAAGTTCATACACCATTAACCGGAAATCAGGTTTAGCTCCGCAGCAGATAATGCCAAAATGTTGCTCCTAATAAATGACTGGATTTTTTTAAAACTTTGTCTTGAGGCTCATAAACTAATGAGGGCATCTTTGGGAATCTTCACACTTCTGTCAATTGGGCCTCCAAGAAAAATGGATTTTTCTTCTTTTGAAAAGTTTTTTTAAATTTTTATCTTCATATTAATATCCACCAGTATAACATTACATCTTAACAAACACTATTATATATTATCCAATATTATATCAGTTGCTCTCACCATCTACCAACAACAGCCCTCATTTGCTCTTCTGCTTTCCATACACCATATTATACCTGGTTTTCCAACAACTTTTCCTCTTCTTCCTTCTCTCTCCCTCCCTCCTTCTTTTCCTTGCTACTTTCTTCTACCATTCCTCCTCTCCTTTCTCTTCTCCTCTTCCCCTTCCTCTCTCCTTCTCCTCTCTCCTCTTTCCTCTCCTTCTCTCTCTCTCTCCTACTCTTTTCCTTGCCTCTGCTTCCCTCTCTCCTATCCCCTCCTTTCTTTCTCTCTTCTGGGGGGACTCCTCCTCCTCCTCCTCCTCCTCCTCCTCCTCCTCCTCCTCCTCCTCCTCCTCTTCTTTTATTATTATTATTAAAAAGTTTGTTATTGAACACAAATTAGAACGTTGGACACAATGTAAACTGTCCTGGCGAAATCTATGCCATTCTAAGATATTAAGTTATGTCTTGTATCCACCCTGCTTTTTAAACATTTGATCCATTCCCTATTTACAATATAAAAAGTATCCTATTTCCAGCCATGTTGGTTTGTGTTTATCTTATACATTCTCACTATTCTCCATTTCATACATAATTGTAGTCTCCATTCTATGAATCTTAGCCCTTGTCTATTTGGCTTGCCTATATCCTTTATATTCCAACCATCAATAAAATTTATCCCAATACAATAGCAGAGTTGTAAGGGACCTGGGAGGTCTTCTAGTCCAACCCCCTGCCTAGGCAGGAAACCCTATACCGTTTCAGAGAAAGGCTATCCAAAATCTTCTTAAAGACGTCCAGTGTTGGGGCATTTACAACTTCTGGAGGCAACTTCTGTTCCACTGATTCATTGTTCTCACTGTCAGGAAATTTCTCCTCAGTTTTAGGTTGCTTCTCCCCTTGATTAGTTTCCACCCATTGCTTCTTGTTCTACCCTCAAGTGCCTTGGAGAATAGTTTGACTCCCTCTTCTTGTGGATCCCAGATTTTATAATATCCTGATTTCCTCTTTATTCTTCAATTCCCACGTCAATTTATCCATTTCAGCGCAGATCAAGATTTCTGAATTATTTCCCCTTCTTGTGGAGTTTCCCTGTTTTTCCAATTTGGGGCAAAGACCATTCTTGCTGCCGTGATAATATGTATTGTTAAAAAAAAATCCCCTTGTTGTATTTATTATTTATAAGGGAGGATTTTTCTTGAAGCGTCTTAATTATCTATGGATTAAAGAAGATCCCAGGGGACAAATTGGAAAGAAATGAGTGGTGGTGGTGGGGAAATATATATCCTGCTATTATTGGGCTCAAGTGAATTTTGGATTAGAGAAAATCTTGCACTTTAGTACCTAAAAGATTGACTTTTCTCTCTCTCTAGATAGATGGGTCTTTAGGGGACCTTTAAGAAAGGTGAAAATTAGCGGGATTTGGCACTTTATCAGAAAGCCTTCCTTAGCGTGGAAATCTTAAGAGAGTCCGATCTCCCCAGTTCCCCTAATTCCCCAACTCTTGCAATAAAAGGCTAGCCTGGATGGACAGGATGGGTTTGTAGTCCACACTACAGAAAAGAACTCTTGACGGCAGTGGTGGGATTCAAATAGTTTTAACAACCGGTCTCTGCCCTAACGACCAGCTGAGTAGGCGGGGCTCAGTGGTCATGTGACTGGGTGGGCGTGGCCCAACTCAACACCATTCAGGTCGGATGGGCGCTTCGCCTTCGCTGTTACAATGTAATGAGGGTTACCGGAAGAGGCAGTTTCTGTAAGCAGGGCAATCAAGATGAGGCTAGAAACAACACCAGAATGTTTCCTCCCTGCCTTCCTTACAGGATTAGCCCTGCAAAGTGGGAAAAAACCAGAATGAGATTTCTTCCAACAACCAGTTCTCCGAACTGCTTAGAAAGTTAACAACCGGTCCTCACGAATTGGTGCGAACCGACTGAATCCCACCACTGTCTGACAAGGAAAAACTGGTTTGTTTTCCCATTCCTGGCACAGAGAACAGGTGATCCTTGCCTTTACAACACTTCATTTAAGGACCACGGCACTGGGAAAAAAAAGATCCTTTTTCAAAATACGACCTTTCCAGCATCCCCATGATCATGTGATCAAAATTCAGATGCTTGGCCATAGACTCATACTTACGACCGTTACTGTCATCCCACAGCCATGTGATCTCCTTTTTTTGCAACACTCTGAAAGACCAAGTCAATGGAGAAGCCAGATTCACTTCACAACTGGGATACTAACTTATCAACTTCGGGGAAACACTTAACAATGGAGGCAAGAAAGGTAGTAAAATGGGGCAAAATTCACTTAACCAATGTCTCACTTAAAGACAGAATGTTGGCCTCAATTGTGGTCGTAAGCTGAGGAACTGCCTGTGACGGTTTTTCTTTTTCATTTTTCTCTTTCCTTGAATTTACCCTCTATTGAGTCTCAACATCTTTTTTATAGGCGTGGTGACCAAAATAACTACAGACCCCTCACATCCTGGACATAAATTATTTCGGTTCCACCACAAAACCGCGCTCAACTAAACCGCGCTCGACGAAACCGAGTAGCTGATGTCATCAACAGGGCGACAACAGTGCGGAGACAGAAGTACGCTGTAAACGCTAAACCTAAAATTAACCCCTAAACCTAAACCTAACCCCCCTAAACCTAATCATAAACCTAACCCTAACCTAACCCTTAACCTAACCCTAAACCTAACCCTTAACCTAACCCTAAACCTAATCCTAACCCTAAACCTAACCCTAAACCTAACCCTTAACCTAACCTAAACCTAACCCTAACCCTTAACCTAACCCTAAACCTAACCTAAAGCTAACCCTTACCTTAAGTTGGCTTGCTTTCAAAGCACTATTTAAAGCGCCCTTTCTCCGCGCTCGCTGTTGTCGCCCTGTTGATGACATCAGCGACGCGGTTTAATCGGGCGCGGCTTAGTCGAGCGCGGTTTTGTCGTGCCACAAATTGTTTCAACGTCTACCCTCAAAACTACACTATGGGCCCTGCACACCGGAACAACTAGACACAAGGACAGGGTTTTCCCCGAATGCCATCACTCTGCTTAACAACTAATTCCCACAACACTGTCAAATAGTTTACTAAGACGGTATTACTATTATTCTTCTCATCCTTCCTAGTATCTATCTCTACCCACTTATGACTATAACCATGTTGCTTGCCTCTATCAATTTATATTGTTTTTATTGTTTCCTAGTATGATTTGATTGCTTATTAGTATCCTATGACTATCACTAAGTGTTGCATTTTATGATTCTTCATGAATGTATTTTATTTTTCTTCACTGAGAGCATCTGCACCAACGACAAATTCCTTGTGTGCCAATCACACTTGGCCAATAAAGAATCCCATTCTATTCTATTCTATTCTATTCTATTCTAAAACTGGATGCAGTATTCCAGGTGTGGCCTAACTAAGGCTTTATAGAATGGTATTAGTACCTCACTTGATCTTCATTCTATCCCTCTGTTAACCCAACAGGGAGATGCCTCCTTTTCCGTCTGTTTAATTTCCCTGTGTAAAACAAAATGGGTTGCATTTACTAATGGTTCCAAATTCCCTTTTGTGACGCCTTGGATGATAGATGAGACGTCTCTCCCGTTTCCAAGGTAGGTGAGCTATTTCACTCGATCAATCGAAGTTAATTTTATAACCAGGTTGTTTTCATCCTTGGTGGGGGGGAAGTAAGGGAGAGAAGCTCTATGTAACCACCTCTGCTTCGGTTTCCCTTGCAGAGAAAAGCACGATAAACAGAATGCAGAGAGAATAGAACGGAACGGAACGGAATGGAATAGCATAGCATAGCATAGAAATTGAATGGAATGGAATAGCATAGCATAGAATAGCATGGAATAGAATAGGGAATGGAATGGAATGGAATAGCTGTTCTGTCCCCCCCTTCTCCGCTCGTTAACAAACGGCAAGCAAACAAACTTAAAAGGAACTTTCTTTATCAGTTCTCGGCTCAGACTGGCTTCGAGCCCAAAAATAACATAAATACAGTCTCTGACTAGATAACAGTATACAAAACAAAACTCTTACAAGCAATGCACTTCTCCCAAAGTCTCTACGAATCAGGGTTACAGAAAACAAAGCACTTATCCAAGTGTATCTTACATAAACCACGACTGATCATCAATCAATGTTGAACGAACCAAGGAACGCACGAAGGAACATTGAGTCCTGCAACTAGGGCGTGGCACCATCCGTCCTTTTAGCTCCAAAACCCCACTAACGAGCCCCAGCTGCATCGTTAATCTTGCATTCCGAAAAGACTCACAGAAGACTTCTGCTGAGTCACAACACTAGTATAGCATAGCATAGAAAATGGAATGGAATAGCATAGAATAGAATAGCATAGCATGGAATAGAATAGAATAGGGAATGGAATGGAATGAAATAGCATAGCATAGCATAGCATAGCATAGAGAATGGAATGGAATAGAATAGAATAGAATATGGAATGGAATGGAATGGAATAGAATAGAATAGAATAGAATAGAATATGGAATGGAATAGAATAGAATAGAATAGAATAGAATATGGAATGGAATGGAATAGAATATGGAATGGAATAGAATAGAATAGAATAGAATAGAATATAGAATGGAATAGAATAGAATAGAATAGAATAGAATAGAATTCTTTATTGGCCAAGTGTGATTGGACACACAAGGAATTTGTCTTTGGTGCAGATGCTCTCAGTGTACATAAGGAGAATAAAATACATTCATCAAGAATAAAAACATACAACACTTAATGATAGTCTTAGGGTACAAATAAGCAATCAAATCATACTAGGAAACAATATAAATTGTCAGGATACAAGCAACAAAGTTACAGCCATGCAGTCATAAGTGGGAGGAGATGGGTGATAAGAACAATGCGAAGATTAATAGTAATAGTAATGCAGCTTTAGTAAATAGTTTGATAGTGTTGAGGGAATTATTTGTTTAGCAGAGTGGTGGCGTTCGGGGAAAAATCTGTCCTTGTGTCTAGTTGTCTTGGTGTGCAGTGCTCTATAGCGGCGTTTTGAGGGTAGGAGTTGAAACAATTTATGTCCAGGATGCGAGGGGTCTGTAGATATTTCACAGCCCTCTTTTTGACTCGTGCTGTGTACAGGTCCTCAATGGAAGGCAGGTTGGTAGCCATTGTTTTTTCTGCACTTCTAATTATCCCTCGAAGTCTGTGTCTGTCTTGTTGGGTTGTAGAACTAAACCAATCATCTGCAATTGATCTATTTATCAGGAATGGGGGAACAGAACAAATATTAAATGATTAAAGGCCCAGAGCAGGGGTGAAATCCAGCAGGTTCTTAGAGGTTCTGGAGAACCGGTAGCGGAAATGTTGAATAGTTCGGAGAACTGGCAAATACCACCTCTGGCTGGCCCCAGAATGGGGTGGGAATGGAGATTTTGCAATATTCTTCCCCTGCCAGGCCCACAGAACGGGGAGTAAAAAAAAATGAATTTCACCACTGGCCCGGAGACTAAAACAGATGAAAAACGGTTGCAGGAATTGGGTTTGGCTAGTCTAGAGAAAAGAAGGACTGGGCCCACATGATAGCAGCATTCCAGCAGTGACGTGCGGTGAGGTTTATGGCTGGTGAGGCACTGACACAATGGTGGGTTTCAAAAATTTTTAGACTTGTGGACTTCAACTCCCAGAATTCCACAGCCAGGCATGCTCAGTTCTGATTTAAAGCGACAGCATTTGCTTTTCTCCTTTGCGAAATAGGTTTCCTTCTTTCTTTTTCTTTTTCTTCTTCCTTCCCCTCCTTCCTCTCTCCCTCCCTCCCCCCTCTCAAACACACAAACACACAGAGAAGTTGGATTGGACTATCTCTCCTACCCCCTTCCCTCTCTCACTCAAACAAACTCTCTCTCAAACAAGCACACACACACACACACACACACACAAAGTTGGATTGGAGGGAGTCAGGGAGATCACAGGAGGAGGCAGGAAGCCAGTTAAAGAGCCATACTGGAGCACAAACTCTTTCCCCCAGCCCCGGAAGGATCCAGCCCAGCTTCACTGATTACAGGTTTGAAAAGACAATGTGGCTCTGCCTGCAATCAAACTACACTTGGGGAGGGAGAGCACTTCCCTCCAGCCTTTGCCCAAAGCCCCGCACCAGGAGGATGAAGTTTGAATTCCTCCCTCTCCCTCCGACCCACACGTACCTTTTCCAGCTGTTTCAGAGTGGATTTCAACTCTGCTCTTGCCTGTCATCATGAAAAGAAAAAAAAATGTAAAAGGAAAAAGGCAAGAGCTGAGGTCAGGCTGAGCTAGTTGCTGCCTCATCATGGATGACTCTGCGTAACTGTTTAAAAAAGGCTCTAAAAAGCGGCCTCTACAGGAGGAGGCAGGAGAATGACGTGCCTCACCTACGTCAGGAATTTTTAGGCTTTTAACCCTTGCTTAACTCTGCTCGAGTGATCATAAAATGCCTAAAGTCAGACTAGATGAGGCATGTCGTTCTCCTGCCTCCTCCTGTAGAGGGCGCTTTTTAGAGGCTTTTTTAAACAGTTAAGCACTAAGCAGAGTCATCCACGGTGACTCTGGCAGCAACTAGCTCAGCCTGACCTCAGTTCTTGCCTTTTTCCTTTTACATTTTTTGTTCATGATGACAGTGTTGAGGCTCTGCCTCCCCTGCCTCTCCTGACTGCACGTCACTGCATTCCAGTATTTGAGGGGCTGCCACAAAGAAGAAGAAAGGGTCAATTTATTTTCCAAAGACCAGAAGGCAGGACAGGAAACAATGGATGGAACGAATCAAGGGGAGAAGCAACCTGGAATTAAGGAGAAACTTCCTAGCCGTGAGGACAATTAACCACTGGAATAGCTTCAAGAGGCTGAAGCAGAGCCCAAGTCGGAATTTCTGCCTCCCTCCGACCCACGCAAAAAGACCCCAAAGGGGGAGACTCTCTGCAGCAACACAAGTGTTCATTGCACATATCTGGCCCAGCGTGGCACGACAAAACCGCGCTCGTCAAAATAGCGGTGATAAAACCGCGTTGCTAAAGCCGCAACGTCAGCACAGCGACGTCATCACCGCCGCGACAACAGCGCGGCGACAGAAGGGCGCTTTAAAACAGCGCAGCGGCATTAAGTCGATTTAAATTAAGGTAAGGGTTAGTATTAGGTTTAGGGGGCTGGTTTAGGGTTAGGGTTAGGGTTAGGGTTAGGGTTAGGGTTAGGGTTAGGGTTAGGGTTAGGGTTAGGGTTAGGTTTGGGTTAGGTTTAGGGTTAGGTTTAGGGTTAGGTTAGGGTTAGGTTAGGGTTAGGTTTAGGGTTAGGTTAAGGGTTAGGTTTAGGGTTTAGGTTAAGGGTTAGGTTTAGGGTGCTGAGTGCTTCAGAAGGTGCGGATTTGCCCTCCGTGGTTATGTCATCGCGGTAGGGTCGCCTTTTTCCTTAGCGCTTTGGACGGCGCGGATTTGCCCTCCGCACTTATGTCGGCGCGGATAAGGGCTTCACGGTTTTGTGGGTGAACCCTGGCCCAGGGGCCGTAATTTGAGGACCCCTAATTTAGTGCAATATAAAAATACAAATAATTTTTCTGCGGACCACCAAAATTTTCTCGCCGGCCACCAGTGGTCCACGGATCACCAGTGGGTGACCGCTGTTCTAGTCCAACTCCCTGCTCAGGCAGGAAACTTATACCATTTCAGACAAATGGTTGTCCAATCACTTCTTGAAACTTCCAGTGTTGGAGCATTCAGAACATCTGGAGGCAGCTTGTTCCACTGGTTAATTGTTCTGTGAGGAAATTTCTCCTTAGTTCTAAGTTGCTTCTCTCCTTGATTAGTTTCCATCCGTTGCTTCTTGTTCTACCCTCAGGTGCCTTGGAGAATAGTTTGACTCTCTCTTCTTTGTGGCAACCCTTGAGATATTGGAAGATTGCTATCTTGTCTCCCCTGGTCCTTCTTTTCATTAAACTAGACATACCCAGTTCCAGCAACTGTTCTTCATATATGGTTTAGCCTCCAGTCCCCTAATCATCTTTGTTGCTCTTCTCTTCACTCTTTCTAGAGTGCCAAGTTCCACCATGGATCCCACATCACAAATGAACAAAGATTGTTTAATAAATACAATACAATAGCAGAGTTGGAAGGG
Organism: Thamnophis elegans; assembly: GCF_009769535.1. Lineage (NCBI taxonomy): Eukaryota > Metazoa > Chordata > Lepidosauria > Squamata > Natricidae > Thamnophis > Thamnophis elegans. Next base: position 135,793,156 of record NC_045544.1, read on the forward strand.
ACCTTGGAGGTCTTCTAGTCCAACCCCCTGCCTAGGCAGGAAACCCTATACCGTTTCTGTTCCGGGGCACAGTTTCATACAAACGGCTATCCAACATCTTCTTAAAGACTTCCAGTGTTGGAGCATTCACAACTTCTGGAGGCAAATCATTCCACTGATTAATTGTTCTAACTGTCAGGAAATTTCTCCTTAGTTCTAAGTTGCTTCTCTCCTTGATTAGTTTCCACCCATTGCTTCTTGTCCTGCCCTCTGGTGCCTTGGAGAATAGCTTCACTCCCTCTTCTTTGGGGCAACCTCTGAGATATTGGAAGACTGCTATCATGTCTCCCCTAGTCCTTCTCTTCATTAAACTAGATATCTCCAATTCCAGCAACCGTTCTTTTAGCCTTCAGTCTCCTTAGTCATCTTTGTTGCTCTTCTCTGCACTCGTTGTAGAATCTCTCAACATCCTTTTTATATTATAACAGCAGATGTAAAATAAAATCCGTCGTCGGCCACCTAAGCCCCCAGGCAGTTTCTCATGAAGGTGGAGTCATCTTGAATGATTCAAAAGTCGGATTTCCATCAAATTTCTCATCACCTGGGCTGAGTCACCATTCATGAGATAAGCTGCCCGCTGACTCACCTGCCATCTCCCAGCTGTCCAGGTGAGCCTTTACCTTTGCGGTTGATGCCTCATAGCTTCCTTTCCCAGGTAATCTCTCACGATGGGGGAGCTTGTCTTCTTGAGGTTTTCAAGAGTTTCCATTCAACGTTTCCATTGAGGACCTGTAGACTGCACAGAGTCAAAAAGAGGGCTATGAAAATAACTACAGACCCCTCAAATCCTGGACCTAAATTGTTTCAACTCCGACCCTCAAAACAACGCTATAGGGCACTGTATACCAAAGCAACTAGACACAAGGACAGTTTTTCCCCTAATGCCATCACTCTGCTAAACAAATAATTCCCTCAACACTGTCAAATTATTCACTAAGTCTGCATTACTATTACCATTAGTCTTCTCATCATTCCTATCACCCATCTCCTCCCACTTGTGACTACTGTATATGACTGTAACTTTGGGGCTTGTATCCTTACGATTTATATTGATTGTTTCCTAGTATGCTTTGATTGCTTATTTGTACCCCGTGACTCTCATTAAGTGTTGTACCTTATGTGACGAATGGATCTTTTCTTTTATGTACACTGAGAGCATATGGACCAAATCACTTGTGCGTCCAATCATACTTGGCCAATAAAAATTCTATTCTATTATTCTATTCTATTCTATTCCATTCCATTCCATTCCATATTCTATTCTATTCCATTCCATATTCTATTCTATTCTATTCTATTCTATTCTATTCTATTCTATTCTATTCTATTCTATTCCATTCCATATTCTATTCCATTCCATTCCATATTATATTCTATTCCATTCCATTCCATATTCTATTCTATTCTATTCTATTCTATTCCATTCCATTCCATTCCATTCCATATTATATTCTATTCCATTCCATTCTATATTCTATTCTATTCCATTCCATTCCATATTCTATTCCATTCCATATTCTATTCCATTCCATTCCATATTATATTCTATTCCATTCCATTCCATTCCATATTCTATTCTATTCTATTCTATTCCATTCTATTCCATTCCATTCCATATTATATTATATTCTATTCCATTCCATTCTATTCCATTCTATATTCTATTCTATTCCATTCCATTCCATATTCTATTCCATTCCATTCCATATTATATTCTATTCCATTCCATTCCATTCCATCCCATATTCTATTCTATTCTATTCTATTCTATTCTATTCTATTCTATTCCATTCCATATTATATTCTATTCTATTCCATTCCATTCTATTCCATTCTATATTCTATTCTATTCCATTCCATTCCATATTCTATTCTATTCCATTCCATTCCATTCCATATTCTATTCCATTCCATTCCATATTCTATTCTATTCTATTCTATTCCATTCCATTCCATTCCATTCCATTCCATTCCATATTATATTCTATTCCATTCCATTCCATTCAATTCCATTCCATTCCATATTCTATTCTATTCCATTCCATTCCATTCCATTCCATATTCTATTCTATTCCATTCCATTCTATTCCATTCTATATTCTATTCTATTCTATTCCATTCCATTCCATATTCTATTCTATTCTATTCCATTCCATTCCATATTCTATTCTATTCCATTCCATATTCTATTCTATTCCATTCCATTCCATATTCTATTCTATTCTATTCTATTCTATTCTATTCTATTCTATTCTATTCCATATTCATTCCATTTTCTATTCTACTCTACTTTACTCTACTCAATATTCTATACTATGACTATGAATAGACCTAGCCATCTCTTTATCTCTTAAGTGCGGACATCTGCTGTGGGCTGTCAAACACTGTCAAATAGTTTACTAAGACGGTATTACTATTATTCTTCTCATCCTTCCTAGTATCTATCTCTAGCAGGGGTGGGTTTCAACCGGTTCGCGGCGGTCCCTGCGAACCAGTTGGTCGGCGAACCCGGAAGTAAGTAACTTCCGGGAACGGTGAAGAGCCCACACGCCCGCCCGCGCTCCTTACCCGGTTTTGACGAGTTCTGCGCTTCCACGCATGCGCAGGACGCATACAGCGCCTGCGCGATCCTCCAGGAGCAGCTGGAGCATTGCACAGACGCTAGTACGCACGCGCGCACCGCACGTGTGCACGAGGACGGCGCCGGCCCCGTTCCAACCGAATTGGTTGGAACGGGGCGAGAAACCCACCCCTGATCTCTACCCACTTATGACTATAACCATGTTGCTTGCATCTATCAATTTATATTGTTTTTATTGTTTCCTAGTATGATTTGACTCCAGAAGTTGTGAATGCTCCAAGACTGGAAGTATTTAAGAAGAGATTGAATAACCATTTGTCTGAATTGGTATAGGGCAGTGTTGGCAAACCTGTCTGGCACAGAGTGCTGAAATGGGAGTGCGCATGTGCCGGAAACCCAAAGAACACCTGCCCACTGCACATGCACGCACCGGGAAGATGATCTTCCAGTTTCCAGCATGCGCATGCACACCAGCCACCTGGTCTTTCAGTTTCTGGCATGCATGCACGTGCAAAGACCAGATAGTCGGTATGCATGCGCATGCCAGAAACTGAAAGAGCATCTTCCTGGCGCATGCATGCGCACTGGGTGGCTGCACACATGTGGAGACCAGTTGGCTTGTGCACCGGAATCCGTAAGAGCAATGGGCAATGGCTTGCATGCCCTGAGAGATGGCTCTGTCCGGCACGCATGCCATAGGTTCGCCAGCACAGGTATAGGGCAGGGGTCAGCAAACTGCGGCTCTGGAGCCGCATGTGGCTCTTTCCTCCCCTTGCTGCGACTCTGTCACCCGTCAGTGCCACAATTTTGAGAGGCGCTTCCGGTGGGGGGGGGGGCGGAGAGAAGCACAGTGCGCCAGGAGAAGACTCTATGGCAAGGGGAGGGTTTTCCAGTCATCTCCACAATTGATAGAGCTCTCGGTTATGACTGGTAGAGGAAAAAGGACGCTGTGCTAGGAGGAGATTCTATGGTGGGGGAACTGAATTTCCGGTTAGCAGCTGCAGAATTGAACAGGGGGCTTCCGGTTAGGACCTTTGTGGCTTCCGGTGTTTTCTTTTCTGTGGGAAACGGATCCAAATGGCTCTTTGAGTGTTTACGTTTGCCGATCCCTGGTATAGGGTTTCCTGCCTGAGAACGGAGCTGGGCTAGAAGACCTCCAATGTCCCTTCCAGCTCTGTTGTTCCGTTGTTCCGACTGGTCCAACAGTGGATGCACCGGACCAATTACGGGAAGCTGGCCCAAGTGGTGGTCCCTGTTCAGATCACTCCACTGCTTGCTTAGAGATTCCTTGGAGTGGAAAGGCCAAGAATTAGACTGAAGACTTGCTGCACCCAATTCTAAATCCAGGATTTCCTAGACTTGTCAGAACTCGTCCTTTGAGTAGTAATTCTGAAGTTTCCTTGGGAAAACGGTCGTTGTTGCTCAGAGCCAAAAATGGTAGAGAAGAAGAGGGTTTGTCTTTGTATGAGAGATCTGGCGGATCTCCTTCTGCCCTCCTGCTAGGAGAACAATTTGCTGGCAGAGACATCCAGGGCTCCGGAAACAGAAGAATTCTCTGCCGGTCCACGTTTTCTTCCTACGGAGACGCCTAGTGGAGACTTCATCACCACCACCGTGGTCAACATCACTACCACATCACCGCCACCTATACGACCACCAGCATTATCATCCCAACAATCATCATCACTCCCATCGTCGTCATCACCACTACTACCATCACCAATGTTAGGAATATAATCTAACGGTTGGGTTGGCAATATATAAATCATGTAACAATGGCCACCCGCCTGCCCGGGCTCCTTAACAATCTTTTAAGGCTTCTGCGCATGTGCATGGCACATACAGTGCCTCCGTGACACTCCGCAGAGCAGCTGGAGTGTCCCAGAGGCTCTCGGAGGCGCTAAGATGCATGCGTACACTGCGCAGGTCCATGTGGATGTCGCCAGGCCCATTCTAACCATATTGGTTGGAACGTGATCCGGAACCCACCACTGATGTGTGCGCTACCCCCGCACCCTCTTTTGTGTCTAGAAGGCCTCCTGCATCGACCTGGAAGTCAAAATAGGGCACGGGGGTGCATGCGAGGTGCCCCTTCCCTGCACCCCATTTTGACCTTGGAAAGCCTGCTGCGCCAACCTGGAAGCCGAAATGGGATAAAGGGAAGGTGGGGCGCATGTGTGGGGGATGCGCACAGTAGGGGGGGGATGCACGAGTGAAGGGCACTTGCATTGCCCGAGGTGGCACAGTGGTTAAATGCAGCACTGCAGGCTACTTCAGCTGACTGCAGTACTGCAGTTCGGCTGTTCAAATCTCACCGGCTCAGGGTTGACTCAGCCTTCCATCCATCTGAGGTGGGTAAAATGAGGACCCGGATTGTTGTTGGGGGCAATATGCTGACTCTGTAAACCGCTTAGAGAGGGCTGAAAGCCCTATGAAGCGGTATATAAGTCTAACTACTATTGCTATTGCTATTGCATTGAGCACTTGGCACCAAAAAGATTAGCCATCACCGATCTAGACTATTACCATCATCACAATCAATATCACCAGCTTGTCACCGCCACCTACACCACTGCCGTCATCATCGCCAGCACAATCACCATCACCGCTATCACTGCCATCATCACTATCATCGTCACCACCGTCACGATCCAGACTGCCACCACCACAATCATCACCATCACTATCACTGCTACCAACATCATCACTCCTGCCATCGTCATCACCGCTTCCGCCATCAACACCATCGCCATCACTACCAGCCTCATGAGCATCTCATCCATCTCATCGCCACCACATTATTGTACTCTTTTTATTGTTAGTTCCCTGCCTGAAAGATTCCTGTTGGTTTTTCAATTGAATTGTAGAGTTATATGTGAAACGAAAGGTGTGTGTGTGCGGGGGAAATTCTTGGCCGGATTTTTTTATATATCAAACATCGTCCAAAACTGGAGATGCCTCCCAGTCACACCCCTTCAGGTGCAGGGCAAGATGTCCTTGACAAGGGAGACAAGAGGGGGAAAAGATGGGTTAGGAGAGAGGGTGGGGGGGAGGGAAGAGGAGAAGGAGGGAAAGAAGGAGTGGAAAGAGGAGAGAGGAGAAGGAAGGGGAAGTAGAGAAGAGAAGGATGATAGAGGGAAGAAAGGCGGTAGGGAGGAGGAGAGAAGGAGAGGAGGCAAGAAAGCGATGGATAGGCTATAAATATAGCAGATGGAAAGCAGAAGAGCAAATGATAGTACTTGGGGGTTGATGGTAAGAGGAATTGATATAATATTGAATAATACAAAATAGTGTTGGTGATGATGTAATGGTATGCATGTGGTTATTTGCATGAAATTTTTTTTAAAAAAATGTACGAAAAGAAAGAAAGAAAGTCCAAGCTTCTGCCCAGCACCCACATGTCCCTCACATGGCCCGATCAGGCACCATCCAACTGGAGATGCTTCCCAGTCACACCACTCCAGGTGCAGGGCAAGATGTCCTTGACTCTTTGAGAAAGGAATGTTATTTAGACTATATATATATGTGTTGTGGCCTGGCAGGAGCCGTTGGAGCTGCCGCCAGACTCCGACAGCGAGGGGTCTTATGAGTCGGCCCTGGAGGAGGTGGAGGACCCTGGACAGGGTGCCGACTCCAAGCAGGGCGAGAAGAGACTGGTTGGCTACCAGGTGGCGGCGGAGCCTTGGATCAGAGGGAGTGTTCAGGAAAACACTTGTGAGTTGTTTCGGGATGCACGCCGTCGAAGGGCTACTCGGCGGCAACAATAGCTGCGTAATTGTATGGGATGATTACGCTCAGCTGATGCTTATTAAGATCCTTTCCTGATTATAAAAGAGACTGTGCCACGCCCTTTTGCAGAAGTCAACGTTCACATTAAGGACTAACCAGAAACAAACTTGGCAGGCTGGATTGCTGCCATAATTTATGTGCATTGCTGCCAAGCTTTGTAGGACTTGCTGCCAGAGTGCTTATCTCTTTGTTTATGTGGCTTTCAGCCAACAAGAGTCTTGACTGATTAAAAGAAACCTTCTTATTTACCTTGTTTTCGGCTTTCGTTCCTGGACGGAGGAGGGGGGTCAGAACTATATGTCACATACTCCATGTAATCCCCCCTCCCACAGCAATACAATACAATAGCAGAGTTGGGAGGGACCTTGGAGGTCTTCTAGTCCAACCCACTGCCTAGGCAGGAAACCCTATACTGTTTCAGACAGATGGCTGTGCAACATCTTCTTAAAGACGTCCAGTGTTGGGGCATTCACAACTTCTGGAGGCAACTTCTGTTCCATGGATTCATTGTTCTCACTGTCAGGAAATTTCTCTGCCAGCAAAAATGTAGCCCGGGCAGGCCACACGCGGCCTCCTTGAGCTGTTTCACTGGCAGAGGGCTTCAGGAGGCTGTCGCGACCAAAAACGGAACATGGGCTGACTATCGCGGCTGAAAATGGAGACTCGATAAGTGACATTGAGCTGGCCACGTCCCCGTCCCCCCCTCCCGAGGTCAAACACAATCCTGATGCGGCCCTCAATGAAATCGAGTTTGACACCCCTGGGATGGGTGTAGGATGAGGTTCCTGGTGGGAATGAGAACGTATTTTGGAATGTGCGGTGTTTTCCTAGCAACAGAGAACCACATTTTCATCTGTGGTGACCCAAAGGAAAGGGGGGGGGGTTGACAAGGAAGAAGTCCTTGGCCCCACTTCCTCTTTCTCCAAACTGCCCGCTTAGCATTCTCAAACGCACAAGTGCACACACTCGCACACGAGGCGCCCCAAAGTTTCAAAGTGGCACTTTGCTTGCTAAGAGTAATTATCTCGGCATGCAACATAAAGCTTTTGTTTGTAGTGTTATTAAGTCCCGTTGTCCCCAAGGAGAAATTCAACCCTTTGCAAAGAGATCTTTGAAACAAACAGAACTTGGCAATCGGGCAAGGCCGTCTCCTCCGGCAAAAAATGTCTACGGTTTCAGAAGGTGAGGAGTGGAAAGAGACACCTTTGGTGTCAGTCCTGCAGTCATCTAACCAATTCTGTTGTATTTAAGTACAATGACAACAAAGATTATACTTATCTTGTCTGTGGGGTCTTTGGACTGCCACACTTTCTATTATTCCGCTATGCATTTTCTATGGTGGGAAAATGGGAGGGGGGATTGTACGGAGTTAGATGCTGTGTAGCCATAACAACATTCTTTCTAGAAAGCCAAGGTCATCCTTTATCTCTGCACCTGACTGGAATTGGATGGGTGGGGACTGCCAACATGGCAGTGGAAGATTGGAATATTTGATGGACTTGATGGGTGTGGGGCCAAGATCTTGAGCTTTCAACTAGGTGGGGAAAATGGGAAGCTTTCAGATTTGGGTTTCTCCAGATGTGCCAACATGTCTCTCTTAATAAATTGGAACTTTGAGCAATACTTTGCCTTGGATGCTATTTGGAACCCTGAAACTCGGTGGGTCAAGATGCAGCTCCAGGGTTCTTTTTGACTCAGATTGGTCGAAGAATGGGACTGTTGGGCCCAGACATGCAGAACGCTGGGTGCAAAGCTCCCAGGAAGATGCTCCGTCTGCCATTTCACCAATGGGATGGGCCAACCCCGCTCGCTCCAGCAGAAGTGGGTATGTGGTGGCCCCATCAATAAAGATGTCGAGACTCTAGAACAGTGATAGCTAACGTTTTTGTCAAGGTGTGCCCAAAGCAGGGGAAGCGTGGGGTTGCGCATGTGCATGCCCGCACCCATAATGCAATGCCCTGACCCCTGTGCATGCACACACACCCAAACCCCCATGCATGCACGCAGGTCTTACTAAAGTCTCTGAACTTCCTGTTTGTGCGTTGAGCTGTTTTTCTCCCTCTGGAGGCTTCAGGGAAAAAGGGAGAAAAACGGCCCAATGGGCAGCCCAGAAATTTATTCCCAAACATCCGATTGAGCCCTGTTGGGCCATTTTTCACCATATCCAGGCTTCAGGGAAGCCTCCTAAAGCCTGGGGAGGGCGGAAAACGGCCCAACACGCAAAATGGAAGTTAGGGAATGGACTTCCAGTTTGCACAATAGGCGTTTTTTGCCCTCCAGAGGCTTCAGGGAAGCCTACGGAGGGTGAAAAACGGCCGAAAATTAAGGCTAGAAATCAGTTGGCCAGCGTGCGCATGCTTGCTGGAGCTGACAGGGCAATGGCTTGCGTGCCCTCAGAAATGGCTTCAATGCCACCTGTGGCAAGCGTGCCATAGGTTCGCCATCATGGCTCTAGAAAGAGTGCAGAGAAGAGCAAGAAAGAGGATGAGGGGACTGGAGGCTAAAACACATGAAGAACGGTTGCAGGAACTGGGTATGTCTAGTTTAATGAAAAGAAGGACTAGGGGAGACATGATAGCAGTCTTCCAATATCTCAGGGGTTGCCACAAAGAAGAGGGAGTCAAGCTATTCTCCAAGGCACCTGAGTGTAGAACAAGAAGCAATGGGTGGAAACTAATCAAGAAGAAAAGCAACTTAGAACTGAGGAGAAATTTCCTGACAGTGAGAACAATTTATCAGTGGAACAGAAGTTGCCTCCAGAAGTTGTGAATTCTCCAACCCTGGAAGTTTTTAAAAAGATGTTGGATAGCCATTTGTCTGAAACGGTATAGGGTTTCCTGCTTAGGCAGGGGGCTGGACTAGAAGACCTCCAAGGTCCCTTCCAACTCTCTTATTCTGGTCAAGGAATTTCAGCAGCAGGGTCCAAGAGAAGAGCCTTTTCTGTGGTGGCCCCCTACAGCTCTGGAACATTTTGCCCCTTCTGAAAGGGCCTTAAAAACACAACTCTCCCAACTGACCTTGGGGTTCCGATGGGCGCCTCCCACTCTGGAGGGGATAGCCTGAAAAGATCCTACTCCACCCCGCTTATGCACTGGTTCCTATTTCACACATTGTCTGGCTCCCCAGTGCCCCCTCCCCCAAATAAGCAGCAACAGGGGACCCCCAGAAGCAGCCAAGCCAGTCTAGGAAGTGCCATAGTCTGATTAAAAAAGCTGGTTAATTCTCAAACGTGGCAAGTGGCTGGTTATAGTGGGTGTGATTAACACCAGGCTGGGCTGTGGAATCCAATTTTGCATTCCAACAGTTGGACTGTTCTTTAGTTGTGTGACACTCCAACATCCCATACATACAATCACACTGTTCTGACCGAGGCTTCTCAAGAGCCTGAAGCAAACTCCTTGTCCCAACAAAAAACCCTTTTATTAATTTACTGTGAATTCTGCTCCTTCACATCCAGCAAAGTCTTTCCAGGGAGGATTTACAGTCACAGACCTTATCTGGCTTGGAGAGCTGCCAGGCCGATAGCTGCAAAACTTGGCAAGAAGTCTCGGAGAGTCATGAACCAATTAAGCGAACCAATTGTCTCCTGCAAACTCCACTCCCCTTTCCCTCCTCTTTTATTCCTTCTGGGAGGGGCCATTCATCGTACACCTGTGGCTTTACTCCCAATTCGACCCCTGTTCTTCAGCTGTTCCCTTTGTCTGGCAACTCTGCATGCGCATGATGGGAACAGGCTCCACATGTTCTTCTGCCTCAGTGATGTCTGACTCTGAAGGCAGCTGATAACTGGCATACTGCTCTGGCCCCCTCTCTGCCTCCGACACCTCATCCGAGCTTTCCCCAAACTCCAGGACTGGCCCATGTTCCCCCCCACAACCCCCTCACTGTCTGAATCTACTGCCAGCTCTGCTGGCCACTGGCGGGCCACAACACACACAAACGCAACAAAGATAAATCCACTAGGATAGCAGCTCCAAAGCTCCCACTTCATTTGCCCTTTGAGCTAGGACTATTTGCTTAAAGGAAGATCTGTATATAATAATTTATCTTTAAACAAGAGAATTTCCTGAAAGTCTAGAAAGTAATACAGGAAAATGAGGGGGTTTTCCGTCTTGCTTCCTTTAAAGGAAGCATCTTAAAAATGTAGGAATGTCTCTTCTTACATATTATTTATTGTTCATATTTGTAACTGCTCATTCTGGGATGGCATGCTTTTTTATGGTATAAGGGAACCAAAGCACATGGTTACTTTAGAAGACATTATATAAGGGAGGCCTTGCTATTAAATTGGGAAAAGGTTAAAAGATTACACTACTTAAAAATTCTAGTCTGGATATCGATGATTGAAGCATTTTCATACCCAATCAGGGGTGGGTTTCTCGCCCCGTTCCAACCGGTTCGGTTTGGAACGGGGGCGGCGGCGTCCTCATGCACGCGCGCAGTGCACGCATGCGTACTAGCATCTGTGCGATGCTCCAGCTGCTCCTGGAGGATCGCGCAGGCGCTGTATGCGTCCTGCGCATGCGTGGAAGCGCAAAACTCGTCAAAACCGGGTAAGAAACGCGGGTGGGCGGGTGGACCCTTCGGCGTTCCCGGAAGTTACTTACTTCCGGGTTCGCCGACCAACCGGTTCGCGGGGACCGCCGCGAACCGCCTGAAACCCACCCCTGTAACCAATAATATATAAAAAGGAACAAACAGTTAGACATGTTGAAATACTGGATGCAGAGGGTGAACTCAAATCTATTCAAGAGTTGAAACAAGAAGGAATAGAAATGAATTGGTACTCATATGTACAGATACAATCTAGATATAATGAAGATAGTAACTGCTCATTCTCAGAAAAACCTTCTGGGTAAATATAGTCCCTGAAATGGCCTGTTCAGAACCTGATAAAAGATTCGTGATATAGTCTGGAAAACAAGGACAGTTCATTGTAATTTCAGTCACTAAATGAACTGTTGTAAGTCAAGGACTACTTGTCTGTAGAGATTCTCAGTCATCCAGGTGGTGGTTGTCCCAAAGGTGCTTTTTCAGAAGGCAACTGGATTTTGTTTTTTCTTTGAAGACGTTTCGCTTCTCATCCAAGAAGCTTCTTCAGCTCTGTCTGTCTGCAAAGAATATAAATCCTTCAATTCCTCACCCTCCAGTCGGAGCTGAAGAAGCTTCTTGGATGAGAAGAGAAACATCTTCAAAGAAAAAACAAGAAAGCTCAGCTGCCTCCTGAAAAAAGCACCTTTGGGTCAAGGACTACTTGTACTTCATTATTTTTATAAATAACTACTGTATTTTTCAGAGTATAAGACGCATCTTTTTCCCTGAAAAAAAGAGGCTGAAACTCTGGGTGCGTCTTATACACTGAATACAACATTTTTTTGCCACCCGAAATCCCGTCCCCCTTCACCAAAAAGGCCATGTATAGCCTTTAGGAGGCTTTCAGAGTGCTTCTAGGGGCTGGGGAGGGCAGAAATGAGTGAAAAATGAGCCTTTTTTGGCTCAATCCCCCCCCCCCCAGTCCCCAGGAGCACTCCATAAGCCTCCTAAAAGCTATGCATTCCCTTTTTTGACAAAAAACAGGACCGTTTTTGCAAAAAATTGGCCATTTTTTGCTCGTTTTTGGCCCCCACACCCCGCAGGAGTACTCTATAAGCCTCCTAAAGGCAATTCATGCCCTTTTTTTGAAAAAAAAAACCTTGGGCCTGTTTTCACGAAAAACATGCTGTTTTGGGAGGTCTGCAGAGTGCAAAAACTTTATTTTTTTAATTTGCCCCTTCAAAATCTTGCTGTGTCTTATACTCCAATGCATCTTATACTCCGAAAATTATGGTAGCTGATAACCCAGTGTTGACCGGTATTTATGATATTTATTTATCCTAATCCTGTATTAGACGGGAAAAGGAATGAATTATATCTATAACATCAAATCAATCCCCTTTACCAGAGGGAGCCCGCTTGTGGAGTACTATGAAGCCATTACCACGGCAACTCCACTGTGCTGTACAGTAGAAGCCATTTTAGGGCACAACAGGCTGTATCTTAACAGAACTTGAATCCAAAATGCACACTATCACTGTCAAAAGTATTGTGATTTGCCACTATACCTATAATTCATTCCTTTTCATTTCAGCAGCCTAGACGTTCCAGAGTTATGCTGGAACAAACACACACACGCACAGTCATCACCCCCCCCTGAGGAGTATTAGGGGTGTCCTACCCCCACAGTATTTTTTTCGAGAGAGTAAGTCATCTGTGTACCAAGTTTAGTTGAAATTCCAGAGTTATGCTGGAACATACACATACACAGCCATTTTTCTATATATAGACTCAATGCAACAAATATACCTACTACTCCTTCCCCTGATTTTCCCCACAAGCAAGTGTGTTGGGCTGAAAGAGAGTCACTGGCCCAAAATCACCAGACAGTTTTTGGTCTTCTTATATTTGGGTCTTTTCCCATGTAAGATTGAGATTGTCTTGGCAACGTTTCTGTGAGGTTCCACTCGCCATCTTCAGGCTGGTGTTTTTGGCTTCGTGCTTGTGCCAGGCATGGTCGGAGCTGTCGTCTTTCTATAAATCTTGGTAGGGGTGTGTGGAGTGCTGGCTTTGTTGCTGTAAGTGGATTGATTGGCTGTGTAGTTGCATCCTGATTGGTAGATGGAGTTGATGTTTGTAGATTGGTCGGCTGTTTCGTATCATCCTGTGTGGCTGAGGTGCTGGCTGTGTGTCCGTTGTTCTTTTGTGTTTTTTTAAACAATTTTTATTTGTTTTTAAACAAAGACAAACATAAAAATAAAAATAAAAAAACCCATCTTCCATTACAAATTGTAGAAAGTGTGTCAGTTGGTTGCAGTATTTCCATGTATCTCTTCCATAGTCACCACCTGCTTTTCATATCAAATCGCATGTTTTAAATTCACCTATATTCATATATATCACAATTATTATATCTCGACCTTAATTTGACTGTAATTGTTTTTACATCCTTTTATATATAATACTCAAAATCTAGAATAGGATTATATAATAACATTCCAGAATGCGGCCGCGCGAGTGATTGTGGGTGCACCTCGGTTCGCCCACATAACACCTATCCTCCGTGAGCTGCGCTGGCTACCTGTCAATCTCTGGGTGCGCTTCAAGGTGCTACTTACCACTCATAAAGCCCTTCATGGTAGTGGATCTGCGTACTTGAGAGACCGCCTCCTGCCAATTACCTCCTTGCGACCAATAAGATCGCATAGATTAGGCCTCCTCCGAGTTCCATCTGCCAACCACAGGGAGGAGAGCCTTTTCAGTAGTAGCTCCGACCCTTTGGAACGATCTCCCCGTGGAGATTCGTACCCTCACCACCGTCCAGACCTTCCGCACAGCCCTTAAGACCTGGCTATCCCATCAGGCCTGGGGATAAAGACCACAATCTGTCCCCACCCAGATGATGAATGAATGTTGTGTACTATTTTACTCTCATGTATTGTTTTATGTTTATTGTTTTGTACCCCCCCTCCCTATTTTATGTAAGCCGCCCTGAGTCCCCTCAGGGAAAAGGGCGGCCTATAAATGTTAATAAAATCAAAATCAAATCAAATTAAATCTTCCTAAAATCATCAAATCACAATACATCTTTATAACATGTTCTAGGTAAAGCTTTTAAACCTCCTCTCATAATCTCCATATATTGTTTATATAAAATTTCATATTATCAAACTATCTATATGTATTGTTATAATTATTAATCATTATTTACCTATAGCTATTGTCACTTCATTTTATACATACTACTACTAAACTAAATTTAGTTTAATTTTTATTATACATTTTCATTGCATCAACCTGTATCCCTCCAGCAATAGTATGGTCTTATATCTCTTGCCATTTGCAGCATTAATATTCTAGTTACTTTCTTAATAAATCTTATATAAACCACCCTCGGCAATATGCTGTTCCTTTCGTATCTTACAAAAGCTTGAAACCCAATATCTGCTCTTTTCATCAGCTTATCTTTGGTTATCACTAGTGCTTTTATCAAGATTTCTCTCCTTATCTCCATCAATTTTTCTCTCTTTTCTTCTTCTATGCTTTGAAGTCTGGGGTAGAGTTCCCATCCATCCATCTCCGCTTTCAATATTCCACTCTTGCTATTACCAACCACACTGACTTTGTTGTCAGTATCCACAGTTTTCTTATCTCTTTGCTCATTTTTTCCTTCCATTTTTTGAACTCTGTCCTCCACTTTCTTCATTTGGTAAATATCCTCAGTTTCTCCATCCAATTTTTCTGTTTTGCATTCCATATTCTCCAAATTCTTTTCAATTCTCTCTGTCACAACTAATAGATTTTGAAATTCAAACATAATCATTTGCAATGTTACAGTTTCTTTTTCCTGCTGGGGCATTCTTTCAATTTTGCAGATACTGCCACTATAGGGTTCAAGGTTATTTTAATAAACTTCAAACAGGTTCATTTATTATCTTTCAAAATGTTGTCTTCTCTCCAATAGCTAGTGATAGAACTTCCAAAAGGCACATGTATAAACAATTTGTGCACTTCCTACTATCACTGTCAGTAAACAAGCTGAAAGAACCTTGAATCTCAAGTGATCAAAGAGAAAGAAGAAAAAACAATGTATCCAGCCTCCAGCCTCTAAGTGGCAATGTAACTGCTTTTCCTCCTGTTGTTACAATCCTCTTTAATCGTCCTTATTTTCTTCTTTATATTCCAAGCAATTCGACACACTTTCTCTTTCCGCTTTCTTCCCGTTCCGGAGCTGTCCCAACTTCAGCAGCTTCATTAGCTGTGTTTCTGTCACTGGAAAAAAGGCTATTCCTGGATGTTTCAGGGACTTTGCGATGTCCCTGAGATCAGCAGGAGGTGCCCTTCTTAATCACCATCTCTGCAGGATGGTTTAGGTCTCAATGGACCATCCAGCGGCAGGAATTCGACTGCAATCTCGGAACACCAAGATCGCACGTTGTGCCGTCGTGACGTCGGTTCTCTTCACTGTTGTTCTTTTGTGTTGTAACGACCTGGGTGGTGGGTGGGGTTCGTTTGTTGACTAGGTCTGGTTTCCAGATGTCTGGTAGGCATGAGGTATCATCACGTTTATTCATGTTGTGGGGTGTTTCTCTATTTCGATGGCTTCCATAATTATTCTCTTGTTGAAGTGTTCTGTTTTGGAGAGTAATTTGTTTCCTTCAAAATCAATTTCATGTCCTGTTGCTTTAAGGTGCTAGAAAAGGGAGGAAGTTTTTTTCTATTTTTCTGACTGCATTTTTGTGTTCTGCGAGGCGTGCATTTATTCTCCTATTAGTTTGTCCAATTTATGTGCCAGGGCAGATTTTGCATGGTATTTCATAGATTCCTTTTTTTAGCTGGATTTTGTCTTTGGGGTTTCTTAAGATGTTGGCTATTTTTTGGTCAGTGCTGAAGGCTGTCTTGATATTGTGCTTGTGGAGAATTTTGCTTTTGATGTAAGGGAGGAGGGCGATGCCGTTGTCCTGTTCTGTGTCTCGGTTCTTGGGGGGCGATGTCTCCCTTTGGATTAGGTTGGTAACTGTTTTTCTTTGGAATCCGTTGGAGATTAATACGTTTGTGAGAGTGTGTAATTCAGTTTTCAGGTGGTCTTTGTCGGCTAGGCGTTTGGTTCTGGAGATGAGGGTCTTGGCTACAGAGTTGATCTGTGCAGGGTGGTGATGGGATTGTGCGCTTAAGTAGCAGTTGGTGTGTGTTTTTTTCTGGTAGATGGTGTGTCCTAGGGAGCCATTTGGTTTTTTGTAGATTAGGACATCCAGAAAGGAAAGTTGGTTGTTTGCTTCTATTTCCATAGTGAATTGTATTTTGGGGTGTAGGCTGTTGAAATGTGTGGGGAAGTTGTCCAGTTTTTCTTTCCCGTGTCATGAAAGTGTCATCAACATATCTAAGCCAGAGTTTGGGTTTGTGTTCAGATTTATCTAAGGTATTAGTTTCAAAATGTTCCATGTATAAGTTTGCGATGACGGGTGAGAGGGGTGATCCCATGGGTGCTCCTTCTATCCCTTTGTATCCTTGTCCATTATGGATGAAGTATGTGTTGGTTAGGCAGTGGTTGGTCAGGTCCAGGATGTGTGTAGGGGGGTTGTGTTTGTTCTGGATAGCTGTCAAGGCTTCTTTTATAGGCACTTGGGTGAAGAGGGATATGACATAGAAGCTCATGATGGGGTCGCTGGGTTGTAGGTTTTGTTTCTTTATTGTTTCTATGAAGTGGAGCGAGTTTTGTATGTGTGAGGTGATGGATTCTATGTAGGGTTGAAGTTGTTTGGCAAGGAATTTGGCAAGATTCTGTAGAGGTGAGCCTATGGACCTGACTATGGGTCTGAGTGATGTTCCTTCTTTTGTATATCTTGGGGAGGCCATAGAGCTTCGGGCATCTGGATGATTTCTCTCTGGGGATGATTCTTGGCTGGATCTCTTCATTGATGGGAGAGGCTTTTATTTTGGATTTGGTGTTTTTTTTCCAGGTAGGTGGTGGGAACAGTGTTTAGAGGTTTGTAAGCGGGATCTTGGAGTAGGTTGGATAGTTTGGCTTGGTAGTCAGATGTGTTCGTCACCAGAGTGGCGTTGCCTTTGTCTGCTGGGAGAATGATTATGTTGTTGTCTTTCCTCAAGTTGGTGAGTGCTTTTTGTTCTTCTTTCTGTAAGTTGCTTCTGGGTGATTGCCGGAGCAGAGGAGGACGTTGGTGACTTCAAGTCTGATTTTATTGGGTTGATTTCGGTGAGTGTAGCTTCAACTCCGCATATGATGTCTTCAGTGGGGATGTGTTTAGAGCCGACTGCAAAGTTGAATCCTCTGGAAAGGACATTGGCTTCAGCTGTGGGGAGTGTTCTGTCTGATATGTTGTGTACTATTTGTTTCATGAGCTTCTGTGGGGGAGAGTTGGGCTTCTGTTGTTTTTCTAGTCTGTGGAGTTTGTTGGTGTGTTTGTCTGTCATGTAGGAGATTTCTGTTTTGGCTCTCCAGAGGGCTAGTTGTTTGGATTTGTCCCAGAGTGCTGGGTGGATTTTGTTGCTGAGTTTGAGGTAAAGAGTGAGTAGGTCCTGGTTGGTTTGGTCTAGTAGAAATCTTTTCCTTTGGAGTTCATTTCTGATTAGGGCTAATTCAGTTCTTTTCAGGATCCTTTCGGTGGCTGAGGTTTTAGAATGGAATTTTAGTTGGAAGCATGTGGGGATCAGGCAGCTGTGTAGGAATGTGAGGTTACATAAGATGGTGGCTCTTCGGACTTCAAGTTTCTCGTAGGTCCTGGTGAGCAGGAAGCTTTCCTCCCCGTAGAGGTAAGATATTTGTTTTCGTAGATTTTCACGGGTGTAGGTACGCTGGTCTTGTTGTATTCAGGTCTTTTCCCGTGTAAGATTGAGATTGTCTTAGCAACATTCCGGCGAGGTCTCACTCGCCACCTTCAGGCTGGCGTTTTCGACTTCGTGCTTGTGCGAGTAAAGCGTGGTCGGAACTGCCGTCTTTCTATAAATCTTGGTGGGGGTGGGGGTGGAGTGCTGGCTTTGTTCCTGTAAGTGGGTTGCTTGGCTGTGTAGTTGCATCCTGATTGGTAGATGGAGTTGATGTTTGTATATATATTCGGCGAGGTCTCACTCGCCATCTTCAGGCTGGTGTTTTTGGTATATATATATTTACAACAGAAGGTTTCAGACCACTTGAAATCCAATACCAATGCTGACAACCAAATAATGTTTAATTAATTTGTATTCCATCCCCAAGATGCTCCCATAGAAATAAAGGTGGGTCTCATTGTAGCGACTACAATCGGGAGCAGTGATTCCGCTCTTAAGCAAAGTGGTCACTAAATGAAACAACAACTGTGCTTGCAATCTAACTTCTGCTTTCTTTTGCTTTTCTGACCCGAGAAGTCACAGTGTTATCTTTTTCATGCATGTCCTGTGAACTGTCACTGTATGAGGCAGTCATTCAATGAGGACTACCAGTAATGAAAAGTGTAAAAAAAACAATCTCAGCTCAACTTCAGTGGAAAAAAACATATCACGGAAATAAAGTCTGAATTCCAATCTAACCCCTTCAAAGGACTTCAATGTAGATGCAATTTAAGAGGGGCAAGTGTAAACAAAAATATATAATATCCAACACCCTTCTCGGATTTTTCCCCTGCGATCTCTCCACCGGCCCTCTAGATGGCACTCTCTCCTCAGGCGCCTTTCACGCCAGCTGACCGCCGGGCTTCCCTGGTCTTTCCCTTTCGCTCTTCCCCCTCATCCCGGTCTCTGCCTCCATCGAGCGTCAACCGCCTTCGCTACTCCGACGGCCCTGCCTCTGGGCTTTTTATACCTCCGCCCCTCCGCCCCGCCCCTTTCGGCTGCCTCGACCAGCCAATGACGGACGGCTTTCCCACGTGATGGGTGCTCGCCGAATCCGCAGCGCCGAGATGGGGCTGAAGGGGCAGGCCTTCTCAAAGAGGGCGGCCAATGGCTTTGCGAGGGGCGGAGTCTGCGCGCTTCCGACTCTCGCCTGCCCGCGGCCGCCATTAGAGAAGCGAGGCGAGATTGAGGGGGGATTGAAAAAAAACATTGGCCGAAATAAGGCTCTGAGGGGAGGGAGCCGTCCGACACAACCCGAATATTGAGAGGGGAAAGCGGGGAAACGGCGGCGGCGGCGGCATGGGGGAGACCCGCTGAAGGAGACGGCCGAGTCAGCGAAGGCGGCGGCGGCTGCGCAGGAGGAGGAAGGCGGAGAAGGGCATCCGGCGCTCAGGATGCCTCGGCTGGGAAGCCGCCGACAGAGGCACCGCTGAGGGAAGAAGAAGAAGGAGAGACGCCGAGGAAGCGAAGAGAGGAAACGCTGCGCCGGCGGAGAGGGGGCCCTGGATATATTCACACACACACCCCCCCCCCCGCTCCCGAAGTCGTCTCCTCGGTCCTCACCTGTCAAAAGCCTTCGCGGGGAGGGGTGGAAGCCCCAGAGCCCCAAATCGCCTCAGGAATTTTAATTTTAAGGACAAAAAAGAGGGTCTCTTCGTCTTCCTACTCCCGGGGAGGCCCGAGACGTTTATTTATATTGGAAAAAGTCTTAAAAAAAGGAAAGTCTATAAATCCTCCCCTCTTATTTTGAGGGGGGGGCAACCCCTCTCGCTGGGGGTCTCTCACCTCAAACGTCTCTGGAGGATCAATCAATAAATATCTGGAAAGGAGAAGAGATTCTCCCCCCCCCCTCTCCCAATATCACTTCTGAAAGGGGGGAAAGAGCAAGAACAATTCCAGTGGCTGGTCGTTATTCCAGATTTTCTTTCCTCTTTTGTTTTTTGTTTTTAAATACATAGTAACCAGAGGAATTTCCCCCTCTTTCAGTTTATCTTCCCAGGTGCAAAGAAGAAGAAGAAAAAGTTTCATTGGGGTGTTTTTTTTTTTTGAAGAGGGGGGATCTTGAGGAAAGAAGAAAAGGCTTGTGAAAGAAAACTTAAATTTGGCTCCAGTGCCTGGAAAAAACAAGGGGCAAAGTTAGAGGAATTACCAAGAAAGAAAGAAAAACTTGTTTCCAGTACTTATTACTTGGGAGAGAGGGTGGGGGGAAAGCTAATTTTTCCTCCCACCACAACAACCAACTCCTGCAGGAATTCATTTGGGGGAAAAAAGCCTAAATCAAAGACCCTTGGCGATTACTTTGATTTTTGTATCATTTTGGAAGAAGATATTTTTCTTTTTTTCTCCCTTTAAAAAAAGGAAGTTTCTTGGCCTCTTGGTTTGCAGAAAGGAAATCAAGGGGAGCCGAATTAGTTGCTTCCTATCTGGGGGAAAAAAATCTTCACTTTCCCAAAGTTATTTTTGGGGAAGTGGGTGGTGGAGGAGATTTGGTTTGGTTTCTCCTCTTTTGGAAGAGTATTTTTTGGTGAGGTGGGGGAGCAAGGAATCCACCCCCGTTTTTTTATTTTTATTTTCATCGAGGCTTGAAGGGATCTACTGTATCCAGGGACAAGGAAGGCTTTTTGGGGGAGTTTAATTTTGTTTTTTTTAAAAAAATCGCAAGAGAATAGGAAAAATGTGATTCCTCTCCCCTCTCCCCAGCCTTGGAAAAGCGTCTGAATTTGAGTTGGAAAGAAATCACCTTCCTGGAAATTGACTTCTTTTCTTTTGCTCTCCCGACTCCACTATTTGCAAAAAGAAAAGAAGAAGAAAAAAGCAGCAAAGGAAAAGACTCCTTTCACCCGGACTCGAAAACCAAACACCCAAGCCCTGGATTTTCGCTTCCATGGGAAGTCGGAAGATTTTCAAGGCGGCTCCTTATTAAAAAAAACAAAAAGAGACGGAGGAAAAACAAAAACGAGACTTGGGTGTCCCCTTCCCCCCCCCCCACTTAAGGAAGCCGAAGGGAAACCCGGGGCTGGCAAAAAGAAGTCGCGACGACGGGGCCGACTCCAAAGTGGAAGTTCCCTCCTCCTGCGGGGTTCCCCGATCGTCCGAACCGGGCCAGCGGCCGGGGAGACCCGAGCCAGTTGGGGAGAAGAACGGCGGAGAGGCTCGGGCCCAGCTGCCTTCGGCTCGCCTTGCTTTTCACCCCGACGCCGCCGCCGCTGCTCTTCTCTCTCTCTCTTTCTCTCTCCCTCTTTCGCGTGTGTCTTTCTTGCCAATCCAGGGTGACGGGAGAAAAACGAGGCGCTAAAAGGGAGCAAGCGGACTCGATTCCTGGATTACTTCACACCCGCCCTTCTCCTCCTCCTCCTCCTCTTCCTTTCCCCTCCTCTCTTTCGCTTGCTGGCTGGCTGAAGATCGTAAATCTCTCGCCTTTTGCCAGCCCTTTTGGATTCTCTATTTCCCCCCCCCCCCACCTTTTCCACCTCCAGCCTTCGCCGGCCTTCTCCTTGCGCGGATTTCTCTTTATACCTTTTTGCCTGGCCGGGAGGCGTTGAAATTTCTTTTCCTTCCTTCCTTCCTTCCTTTCTTTCCCTAGGGTTAGCTTATTTCTTCCTGCTCCGGGCAGCCCCGTCACCCCTTCTTTTTCTCTCCCTGCAGTGCGTGTGTGTGTTTTAGAAAAGGAATAGGCCCGTTCTCTCTCTCTCTCTCTTTCCCTCCCCCCCCATCACACCGCCCCATCCCTCCCTCCCTTTGATTGTGTCTCCCTCCTTCTCGGTCTGGTGTGTGTGTCGCTTGCTCTCTCTCGCTCCTGTCTCTTTTCTTTCTTGTCGGAGGCTTGTGGGATAATGGCGTGCGGGTTGTGGCTGTGAGGATGAGTTCCAGCTTCGTGCCGAACGGGGCCAGCCTGGAAGATTGCCATTCCAACCTTTTCTGTCTGGTGAGTGGCTACTTTGTATGTGTGTGTGTTTCTTGTGGGGTTTTTTTTTGGGGGGGGGGGGAAGTGGGGGAAAGAGGCGTTGAAGGGCAGATCGCAAGAGATAAACCGTGCAAGGGAAAGGGGGGGAGGGGGAGGGAGAGAGAGAAAGAGAGAGAGAGAGAGAGATGAGATCGCCAGCAAAGAGGAGGAAAAGAAGGTGGGGGGAGAGAGAGAGAGGAATGGAAGCAAAGCAGCCATTTTTAGCATTCTGCTTGGAGGAGTCCTCTGGAGTAGGCCTTAGCCAGGAGTCGCCCAATTCTCCTATCCCCCCCCCCCCCTTTCTCCTTCCTTCTGGCAAGGCGAATTGCTTACAAGTCTCTTTTTGCACTCTCTTCTCTCCCAGCGCTTTCCTCCTCCAGTCCTTTGTTTGTCATCTTGACCCCCCCAAAAAAAACTTTCGTTTTCTCCCTCCAGCCTCCTTTTTTTGTTGTTGTGGTTGTTGTAGGTGGTGGCACTAGCAACTTGATTTCTTGTGTGTTTATTTGATCTCATTTTCATTCTGTCTAGCTGTAGCCCAAGGCATGCCTCTCCTCCCCCCCCACTTTTTTTCTCTCTCAAGCTAACTTCTGCCTTCACCCCCAACTCCCCTAATAGTAGAACCCTACTCAGATTGGAGATAAAGTGCTTCTGGGGGAGGGGCCTTGTTATTTGTAGGCTCCAGTTTGTTTGTTTTTTATTTTTTTAAAAAAGGATGGATGGAGGCAAACATGCTCTTTTATAACATTGGTTTTCTTCTTCCTTCTGTGGAATCCAGTTGAGTTTCCTAGTCAGGGTTTTGACCTCTTTCTGGAGTTTTATTTAAATGCAGATTGGTAGCTGCCTTGACTGGTTGCTAAAAGTAGGTGAATTGCTTTGGATGACTGGTGTAAGGAATTCAAGAAGCTGAATATATCAGCAAGGCTGGCCCATTCACAGAATTATCACTATTCAAACACCACCACCCCATTTCAAATGCACCAACTGTTGCAAATTTTGACACTCCAAGGAGCCAGCAGGATTGTTCTTGCTGAGATTAAAGAAACGGGGAAATAAATAAATCTATATCTATCTATCTATCTATCTATCTATCTATCTATCTATCATCTATCATCTATCTATCTATCTATCTATCTATCTATCTATCTATCTATCTATCTATCTATCTATCTATCTATTCATTCTGCTGAAAGGGAAGTAATATATTGAATAGAACATGAAAGGCAGTTGAAGTTGAGCCCAGTCAATTTCCGTGATAATTTGTAGACCCCATTTGTGAGGGAGCAGTGTGGTGGTATTTCATAGGTGGAAAGACGAGGTGGAAGGTTTCCTTAAAAAGTTCTTTTGAATTATGCTTCAAAAATGTCTTAGTTTATTTTGCTATGTTTCCCCTCTCCATTCCTCTGGTAGAAATAGCAGAAGTTAATGCTTTTATTGGAATTCATGTATTTAAAGCTGGTTTGGTTCTGTTTAATTATGTCTCAAGTACTAAATAACTTTGCTAATGAGGGGCTTATGGCTGAGGTGTGTTTGCATTTCTAACAAATGGTCTCTCTCTCTCTTCTTTAAATGGGGATAATCAGTAGATACAACCAAATGAGAGGCAGCCATTCAAAATAACCTTTTAGATGTTTTTACTCTGCTCTAATACTTTATCATTAGACATGCTGACTGGGTGACATGAGAAGTAAAGTCCAAAATATCTGGAATGTGCCCTGGCATTATTGAAAACATTTTTTTTTTTTTACATCCTGGAATGGAATTTTACTGTGTTTGAGTAACAACACTGCTGCCACTGACTTTATGGAGCACAGATTGACTAAACGAAGTTGCTATGGCTTCAAATGTTTATCACCCGCAAGACAAATTATTTTGCAATTTCTAAAGTGTCTTAGGCGTTTCTTCACTAGAATAAGAAAAAAAAAGTTTGCCTGAAATCACTAGAGAACTCTGCATTTCATAAAAGTTTGAAACTTTAAGACGAGAGAACATCCGGTTCTTTCTGCTCTTAATACCTGTTCGATTTTTCTTTCAGGCTGACTTAACTGGGATTAAATGGAAACGATACGTATGGCAGGGCCCAACGTCTGCTCCGATTCTTTTCCCTGTAACGGAAGAAGATCCCATCTTAAGCAGTTACAGTCGTTGCCTGAAGGCCGATGTCTTGAGTGTATGGCGACGAGACCAAAGGCCTGGGCGCAGAGAGCTATGGATCTTCTGGTGGGGTGATGACCCCAATTTTGCAGACCTAATTCATCATGACCTAGCAGGTAAAGGCACGGATAGATAAGCTCTTGTGTTCCTTTTGTGGTGGTACCATTCTTCAAGTATAACATTTCCCCCCTTGACTTTGTGTTATGTATTTATTATATCCCACTTAGAAATTGTTTTGCTACTTTACTGGCTTTGACAGGCTTGGCTTTAAACAAAGAGAGGATGACACGTGTGTTGTGGTGTTTCCTCATACAGTACTGTTTGTTTCTGCTCCAAATGATTATATTTTTATATTTTAAGCTCCGTATAAGTGTATACCGCTGTTTTTACTAATGTGGGACTGTGAAGGGCCACAGACCCTGCTTAGCACTGTGTGGAATTTTCACGTGGTTACAAGGGCCACAGCTTTAGTGCAGTACGAAAACAAGCAAGGATGGTAAAGGCCCGCATATTTGGGCTTGGAATGTTGTGGCTGCTTCTCTGGGAAAAATATTGCAAGAGGATGTATGGATGACTTTATTTCGGTATCTGAAATTTGGTCCATCCTTACCCGCATTTGGAAATTGTGTTGAATTTACAGGTCTGGTCATGAGGAAAGTGGAAGATTTGGGTAATTTGTGTCATCCATAGGAGAATCGTGTCCGTGGTTTTTTCCTTCTTTCAAATGGAAGGTTTTTGGGTCAGGAGAAGTGCTGTATTTAAAAAGAAAACTAGAAGTGTAGGTAGGATCTGTTTTGGCTGATCAAACTACCATCTTGAGTGAATGGAGGGCTATGTGTGCCTTTGTTTCTACAGTTTACCTACTTAGCATAAACAAGCTCTTAAACTGAGTTCTTGACATCTTTAGTTAAAAGGATTAAGTAGCAGGTGATGGCACCCTTCACTGGCTGATAGTATTGCTTACATGAACAAGTAGTCTGACTGGGTACTGTACACACCAATTTATGTTCTTAATATAATTATACTAGTAATTGGTAGGAGTGAATAACGTGCATCATTTCACAGTTGTTTATGCATTTGCACATACTGCTGATTAATCCCCTTTTTGCTGTCAACAGTTTTCTCCCCAGGTTGTTGCAAGAATTAAGTATCTATTTAGGCTAAGAGGGTTATATTTTTAACTAATAATATGGATTACCTGTACATAACTAAAGAATAGGCATTTAAAAAATCCAAACAAAAATACTTGGAGAAAAAAAAACTTGTAGAAGTTGGGTTTTGTAGAAACTTTCAAAATAGGCTTAGCAGATTTGAATTGCCTGATATAAAGTCTCCTGTGTCAGTAGCTCATAAGTATGGTTCTTGAAAGTACTCTATATGGCAAGTACACGAGAAATAAAGTATTAAATCTTTAACTTAATGTTTTAAAAACAAACAAACCATGTTCATTGCATATGTTCTATTGAGAACAAAAACAGTAAAATTGAAAGGTTAAAACAAGGTTTTATAAAATAGTGGCAAAAATTTGAAGGAACGAGAGGTTATAAATAGCCCAGAACAACTTAATTTGTTGTGTTCTAAAAAGAGGGCTTTACTTTACATAGAAAGTGACGTGTTGGTTTAATCTGAAAATAAATCAGCGTAGTTCAGCTGTAAAGCTGGGTATCAGTGGTCTTCAGAACATTTGGACGTTCCCTCTAATTTTAGAAGCATCACCTTCCAAGCACTTATTTAAATATAGGCTATTTAAGCTATTTTTT
This sequence comes from Thamnophis elegans, assembly GCF_009769535.1. Taxonomy (NCBI): domain Eukaryota; kingdom Metazoa; phylum Chordata; class Lepidosauria; order Squamata; family Natricidae; genus Thamnophis; species Thamnophis elegans. Next base: position 135,818,777 of record NC_045544.1, read on the forward strand.
CATCACCTATCCTAGCAAAATGGTGCGTGAGCTTGGCTTTGGCAGCAGTATGCTTTACGTAAAGATGCTCATCAATGTTGAAATGTCATATTTAATCCTTGAAAAGTTAACATCTTCTACATGCTATATTATTGTAACTTAAACATTTACATATTCTAACTGCCACACATGAAAAAGCTAAGAGTTGTTTCCTAGAGATCTTCAGACTAATAGACACATTAAGAGAACGGAATGGGAATGAAAATGGAAAGCAATTGCAGTTCTTGCCATCTTTACCCAATTGTTTAAAATCGGTATTCCCTTTTAATTTACATCCAGAATCATAACCTTCCTGTGTCACTAAGCTTATCGAATTTAAGTAAGATCAGTGCAAATAACATACTGTATATAGAAGATTTTAGCATTAGTTCATCCCATGCTATGTAACCTATTTGGCAGCAAGGGATCTCCAGTATTTTCAGTTTTGGGCGAGTCTGTCAGCATCTTCTCGTGATATTTAAAGTCTTTAGGTTGTCTATCAATGTTCTTTGCCATGTACAGGTAGCCCTCAAGTTGCAACCATGATTGAGCCCAAAATTGCTGTTGCTAAGTGAGAAATTCGCTAAGAGAATTTTGCCCCATTTTACAACTTTTCTTGCCACGATTAAGTGAATCAGTGCAATGATTAAGTTAGTAACATGGTTGTTAAGTGAACCTGACTTCCCTATTGACTTTGCTTGTCAGAAGGTTGCCCCAGGACACTGCAATCATCATAAATATGAGTCAGTTGTCAAGTGTCTCACATTTGATCGCATGACCATTGGGATCCTGCAACAGTCATAAGTGTGAAAACTGGTCATAAGGCACTTTTTTCAGTGCAGTTGTAACTTTGAATGGCCACTAAATGAACTGTTGTAAGTCGAGGACTGGCTGTATTTCGAGGATGTCTTCTTGGTAATTTGATATCAGGAGGGGAATCCATCTCATTGCCATCTTGGGAATTTGATTACTGTATTCTCCATAGGGAGTGTATGACCTCTAGATATGTGGAAGAGAAAATAACAAATCTGTAACAAAACAACCAAGCTCAGAGAGCACCAAGGACCCCTTAGTGGTATAAAATATTGTGAAACACAATTAAAAATTCTTGATAAGGCTGTTCTAATGAATACAAAATGGAAGTATGCATGATCAGTGTTTGATTTTAATTGTTATAGATAACATTGAATTAATTATGTAAATCCTAGGCTCATTATTTGAGACAAATGGATTGTTCTCTAGCAAGACTCATCTGTATTGTGTATTGTATTGTGGTGTTTTGGGTTACAGGTATTTTAGGAAGTAGAATTGTTTGTGTGCTTTGTATAACCTTACTGTGCTGCTATTTTTACTTCTGGCTTTGCTGTGTCCTGCTGGCAACTTTTAATTTGACCTACACTGTTTCAATGATTTTTCTTCCATTTAATGTATTTAATTTAATTATCGCTGAAAAACTTCAGCTATTAGATTGCTTAATAACATAATATATAGTCAGTTAATGTAGAAGCCTTGTTGTAACATTAGTAGTAATTACAGTATACAATATAATATAGGTCAGGAGCAAGCAATATGGTGCTTTCTAATGTCTTTTTGGATTTAAGCTTCTACCCTTTATATTGTTTGATCAGTGGCAAAATAGTAATGGTCCAAAACATCCAAAGGGCACAATTGTGCGATGAACAAGCTACTCAAACCATTCCCATTTTTATATCATGACAATTTTGCTGCGTGCGTCTTCTGTCTGGCTCAGGACTTGCTGTGGCAATGAAACAGCACCGTCTCTGGGCTCTTGTGAGATCTCTCCCTTTATTTGCTATAACAGGAGAAAGGAAAAGCTTTATGCATTCAACGGCTCAAAGCTAATCAGTATATTGCTAAGAATATTGAATGCATGGCTGTGATCCTAGCAGCAATAAAGGGGGGCGGGGGAGGAACACCTAAAAGGCAAGTCCTTTACCACAGGACTTAATATTGTTATCTAAGGAATTTTCCTAAACCTGTACAGACGTTAAGAAGCCAATGCTGTCAGAAGTTCATTTTTCTCAAGTACAGGAGAGACAGCTTTCTAGGCTATGGAATTTATTCCCTCTGCGGTGAAGCTTGGCCTTCATTTTTCTGCCTTTGGAACAGGCAGAAGGTCTATTTCTTATGTATGTATGTGTGTGTGTGTGTATGTGTGTGTGTGTATATATATTTTTATAATTAACTCCAATAGACCGATTAGATCCCACAGATTAGGCCTCCTCCGAATTCCATCCGCCGGCCAATACCGGCTGGCGACTACCCGGAGGAGAGCCTTCTCTGTGGCTGCTCTGACCCTCTGGAACGATTGAACCCTCCAGAGAGATTCAAACCCTTCCACAAAGCCCTTAAAACCTGGCTGTTCCGACAGGCCTGGGGCTAAAGAGCTTTTGCCCCCCCCTCGAATGGTATGGTTGTTGTGTGCTTTTAAATTGTGTATTGTTTTGTCTTGTCTTTTTATCCCTTATCTGTATCCCCTTCCCTGACTTGGATTGTGAGCCGCCCTGAGTCCCCTGGGGGGGGGGGGGAAGGGCAGCATATAAGTGCAATAAATTCAATTCAATTCAATTTTGTATTTCAGTTTTTGTTAGCTGCCTTGAATAACCCAGGTGAGGGGCAAAGCAATTAAGGTGAACATGTATAAAATCTATAAAGGTACTAAAATAAATTTAAAATATTAAAAGAGTGGACACAGATGTGTGTTTAGCAAAATAGACAGGTGATTTCGTAGATAAGAGAAGATAATCCTTCATATTGTAAAAAAAAAGTTTCCTTCTGATTCTAAGATTCTTCTTGTTTTAAGTATTGCTGCTTCAGGGAGTTACAAGGAACTAACAAATAATGTAACTGTAAAGTATAACTGGCACTGATGATGTTACCTATTTGGGTAACAAAACACCTGAAGGAAAATAATAAGGCTCAGAGAGCACCAAGGACCTCACAGATAGAACTGTAGATATCAGATGAGTGTTTAAGTATATGCTTTAAGTTTTATTCACTGAGTTCTGAAAGTAAAATATTTGAAATGATCAAGAGATCAAAATAAATTAATCCTGTGATGATACCTTTCACATCATCAAACATCTCCTTATCCCAGATCTTTAGGAAGGACTTTATAGGTGGATAAAAATGCCTAATCCGGTCTAAACATCTGACTGATTGTGTGATGGACCATAATAATATGATATAACAGTTATTGAAAAGGAGAAAGTCTGGTTTATTGGTGCTGCTATTTCTGGTAAAGCTAGAATTGAGGAAAAACATTTGGAGAAAATTACAAAATAGCAGACTTGCAGACTGAGGTTTGAATGCTTATGGAAAAATAAATCCATTGTTATTCCCAATTGTGATTGGAGCTCTTGAGTGATACCTAAAGGATTTCTTGCATCTGGAAACCCTGAATTTATTAGATCTGAGAACCCCTAATTTAAAAAAACCCTACCTCACTTTGCTTGGAATTGTCTATATTCTTAGATGCTACCTTAATAATTCCTAGATCCTTGGTTAGGACTTGAATCATTAAGTTTCCACCAATGTTGAGAGGAAACTGGGAACCAACGGGGAATGGTGGAACATTAAAGAAATTTCCTTCAGTCTCTGGACCAATCAGGCTTTGAGAATACCCACGCTTAATCCCTCCCTCAATTCTACTTAAAAGCAACGTTCAGGTAAGGACCAAAGTTCTTTTCCACCAGTGTTAGACTGTGAATATAACTGTAGATTACCCACACTTAATACTCTATACTTTAAGAATATCACAGATCTTTCCTCTTGCCAAGGTGATATAATGTTACTTTATGATTTAATGTAGATGTATATTTATTACTGTAACCTGCCTGGAATAACCTTAGAGGGATATAAGATGGGCAGCCAATAAATGTTATAAATAAATAAAATTAAATAAATAAATTATAAAATCAAGCCTAGTGTCTGGTAATTTATCCCCCTAACCCTTTGTTGGTTATTTAAGACCCCAACCTGAGGTCTTCTCTGTTAAATATGTTTTAATTGTTGTGCCAGGATCACATATATTCTGTACATGAAGCATATACTTTATCACAGTTCAGCTACATCCTGTTAAATTGCATGTTTGTGACAGAAGCAAAGCTTGAAAAGGGAACATTGAGTTTTATAACTCAGTTTGCCACTATCTTAAAAAATTCTCTGGTAGTTCTGGTGTATAGTATGTAATAAATTGAGAAATTATTATTGCTACGGTACCAGTTGAATCATAAGCATAAACTAATAGGGGTTAATTTTTTAAAAAGAAAAACCTCTCTTTGTAATGCTGTAATTAAATTAATTTAAATGGGTATAGTCTGTAGTCTTGGAATTGAGCAGTGCATGCGAAAAAGAGATTCCTTAAAAGGGGAGCGAGCTAAACATTGTAGTGGTAAATCTGTAGCTTCCTTATTTTGTCATCAGGAGTTTGTTCAGTCATAACTTGCATAGGCTCTCTGCTGTAATGCTGAGCTGTAACTTAGCACATAAAACCTATTTTTGTCCTTGGCAGTTTCTGAGGAAAGGCCAACAGATGTGTAGGAGTATCTGTTTAAGCTTTGCTGGCTTGTGTTATTTGCTAGAAATAAAATGTCCAGAATGAGAAAGGATGTATTACTGAACTATCTTTTGATTTGCCGAGATGTACAAGAGCAGGTTATGGCCTCTGTGTAAGATTACATAGACATGAAGTATAATTAATGATTGATTGATGCAGACTTTCACTTTTCAGAAGGACCCATTTTATCTTTGAAATGACAAGACAGAATTAGCCTCAATTCTCAGAAAACCACACTCCCTAATTCAGACAAAAACTGTAAACAAACTCGGACCACCTGTGTCATTTGTTAACTGCTAAACCAGTATCTAGACAAATTTAGCTCAATATGTCATATGAATGCTCTGAATTTGTCTCTCTATTTTGCTACTATCTGCTGAGTTTTTAGGCATTTATTATCCTACCATTTATTTTTGGTCAGCCCCAGGCAGTGTGCAGGTTCTGCCTCCCATCCTCCACCCCCCCAACAACAATCCTGTTGTGAGGTAGGATGAATTGAGAGTGACTGGCCTCAAATCATCCAGCTGGATTTAATGCCTAAGTAAGGACTTAAGCCAACATCTTAGTCACTATATCAGTGATGGTGAACTTTTTGGGCTCAGTGTGTCAAAAATTCAGAAAATTTCTTATGTATCAACCCCCCTCCCAAGAGAGATCTCTCTAGAACAGGGGTCCCCAAACTTGGGAACTTTAAGACTTGTAGACTTCAACTCCCAGAATGCTCCAGCATAGAATTCTGGGAATTGAAGTCCACAAGTCTTAAAGTTGCCAAGTTTGGGAATTCCTGCTCTAGACTCTTCTCTCTTCTGACCTCTCCTCTCCAGACCCTCTGAAATTTGCGCAGGAGGTCTATGCTCTTGTGGGGACTGTGGAATCTGAGAAAAGCATGTGTGAATGCTTCCACAATTTTTAGGTGCCTTAGAGCAAGGCGCCTTCTGGTGCAACTTCCAGAGGCCTTTGCATGTCACCAAAAACGGCATAGTGTGTCAGAGGTCCACCATTGCTATACCATGAGACCCTTTCATCCCCTCAAGTAGTTTAACCAATTGTCCTAAGTGGAAAAGTCAAATTGAACTTGGAATTGTCTGCATGCAAAACAGTCATTTCTGCCTGTTAGGCTGCGTTCCCCTCATCAGTTTGCAAGGGTAACCTTAAACCTGTGAATCTAAGAGTTGCGTTTTTCATTCTGACTCCCATCTTTCTGTTCCTTATCAATACTTTCCAGAGGGTCGTCGAAGAGTGAAGTGGATGCGGTTGAAAAACCGTAGACGTGCAGTGCATGTTAGGTAGATGACGAGCCGCTCTTTGAATTCAAGTCATAATGTTCAGCAGCTGAGGAGCTCATGATTCTATTTTAACATTTTTCAACAAAGATATCAGTTGTCCAGAAGATAGGCATGTTGCTGGATATTTTATGTATTTATTGCACGATCAACATTGCCTTGCAAATGTGACTTCGGATACATGAATATATTCTGCGTTCCATTGCCAAAAAAAGAAGAAGCAATACCCCACTTTTTTTATTAATTTCCCAGTCTCGTTCTAAAATTTTTGGACCTCCTTGGTAGATAAGATGATCTAACCTCCAATCCATCATTTGTTCCCTTAAAAACTGCTGTTGTCTGTCTGCAGTCTTACTTTTAATAGGCTACTTCACAGTTTCCTTGGTTATTAACACGTTCAGAAGTGGTTATGCAACAGTGCTTTCCAGGAAGGCAGATGAAGTACTGTACCCTCTTTGAGATAAGAAGCTGGCTTTTACTTTTTTTAAAGGGGAGGATTCTGAGAATGGACTTTGGTTGAAGCTCTTTTTAATAACCCTTATAGCTTCCAGTTGCCAAGCTTGTGGGAAACCATAGACTGGAGTTACCTCTCATCTAGCTAAACTAATAATAGTAATTGTTTTTCAGCAATAGAATAATTTCGCATAGTTCAGTTAGCCTACTTCCTCTGTTTTCCACATATGGTAAACCAGAAGCTTATGTGTTTGTCTTCATCTTAGCGGTGTGAAAGCTTTAACAAGCAAAATGCTTTGATTTATCTGATAAACACCTAAATTTGTGGGATTTTTTTACTAGATTTTTTTTTTTTTTTTACTTAGTTGCTGTTCTCCGCTTTCCTCTTTAATGTGCACTGGGCACTGACTAGCACAGGGTTCAAAAGCTTTAAGCATGATTTGTTTTGCTTTGCTATGGTTGCATTCATTTTCATTCTCTGTTTAAAGTATCAGTAGCTTCTAGAATTACTGAAGCACCAGGCTAAAAATAACTGGGGGCAGAATGCTGCAGTGATAGGCCTCGCACAATGAATGACATAATCCATTTCAAATGAACCCTCTTAGAAGATTATAAAATAGCGCTCGTAAAGTTTTGAAAAGGAATAATTATACCTTTTTCAGACTTTGCAATTGGCGTGTTCTGGTTTTGCTTCGGAGCATGAAACCCTGTTGCTGCAGCGTTAGAACTCCAGCGGTGGGTTCCTTGTGCAAGTCCGTATTGCTTGAGTTATTTTGGAAATTGGTTCAAAGCCGTGATTTCAAAGCTTTCTGTGTTCTGGGAACTGTTTACATATTGGCTGCTTTTTCGTGGAATACTTTCTGTTTGTAAACAGTTACAGTTCTGCAGACCAAAGGAAATGGCAATGGATGTGTTGTACAGTACTTTGACCTCAGTAAAGCAATTGACAAAATTTCATCGCATCCCTCTGGGATAAGATCTGTGCACATGAGCAAGATGGCATTGTGGTCTGGTGGATGTGTAACTAGCTGAATAATATGATGCAGCAATTAAAAAGCCACTGCATACTTTTGGGCCACATTAATAATAGAATTGTGTTCAGATCATGGGAGGTAATAGTTCCATTGTATTGTCTACTGGTTAGACCTCACTTGAAGTACTACGCATTGTATTTTAAAGGAGACATGGAAAAAAAAACCCTGGAAAGTATTCTGATGAGAGCTGCCAGAATAAGAGTTCAGGAAACTAAATTCTATTTGGAATTATTAAAGGATCTGGGCAGATTAAGAGGAAATATCATAATGAGCAAATAACTTAAAAGGCTGTTATGCTTGTTTAACTTGACAGCAAAAGACAGACAAATAGGTTGACATGAAAGATGTAGCCCAGTGCACCTTTCCTTGACTTACAACAATGATCCCTCAAAGTTACTGTAGCACTGAAAAAAATGACCTTTTTCACATGACTGTTGCAGCATACCCATGGTCACATGATCAAAATTCAGGTGCTTGGCAACTGACCCCAGCAAGCAAAGTCAGTGGGGGAGCCAGACTCACTTAACAACCATGTGACTAACTTAACTGCAGGGGATTCACTTAATGTCTTGTGGCAAGAAAGATCGTAAAATGGAGTAAAACGCACTTTTAACAACTGTCTTGCTTAGCAACAGAAATATTGGGCTCAATTGTGGTTGCAGGTTCGAGGACTGCCTGAGGGAATTTCTTGATGGTAGTCTGCTTAAAACAGAAAGGAGTTCAGGGTTTGTTTGTTGTTTTTTTTGAAATTTTTAAATGTGGATTGGGTGGCCACAGATCAGGATGGTTTATAGTAGGTTCCTGGAGCTTGTCTTGGTTCATGCTCGCTTCGGAAGAGACAGTGACTGGTGTTGGGCTTCTTATGAAAGCTAAGAGAACATATGCATGATGGTGGATGGATGCAATGGATGCGTAGTCCTTCATGCGGTTTTGTTCAGTAATATTGAGGGGGTCTTTCAGAAATGTCCGTGTCTTTGGGGATTCTCAAAGGTGCCATTCAAAAGGCAACTGGGCTTCCTTAGTTTTCTCCCTTGAAAATGTTTAGCTACTCATCCAGGAAGCTTCTTCACTACAAATCTCTACACGTTTCATTGGGACCGAGTTTGAAAACCTTTGGGTTGAAAGTTGAGATTTGGATCTAGAAGCATTTCATTTGAAACCCCATACCACTGAAGGATCTTTAGGAAAAGCTTCTTATCTTTTATTTGGCAAGGATTTCTCTTTTCAAAAACAAGCCGGGTAGTGTCACTAGTACAGAATACCCTGGGTCTTACCTTTTCCTGGGAGAGAAAGCTTGGAATTGGGTGCCAGCTGGCTGCATTGGCTGTCAACATCAAGCCTGGCATAACCGCTTGTTGTTATTATTTTCCCCCCTTTACAGAACCTTTTCTTTTCTTTCAAAAGGATCCCCTCCCCCCAGGTCAGAGTCCTGGGTAAAGATGTCTCTCCTTTGACAGACGGCCATTTACCAGGCGTAATATGAGAATTACCTCTTCAGTTGTGCAGCTGACTCTTGGCTGTGGTATTATTTTTATCTTATGGCTTCCTTGCAACAGTGGCACAAGTCTCTAGTGGTGGAGGAAGCTCAATTATTGTAATATCTCCCCTACAGGGATTAAAGTAGGACATCTACACTGCTTACAGCTCATTAGGAAAGCAACAGCGTGTGCTGATGATAGGTATAACAGCAATTGTGTCAGTCACGCACACACATACACACGGCCTCCTTTCCCTACATTTTTCTCAGCTTATAAAGAAGGCTGTGGGTATTTTGTGCTGGTGATAAAATCAAGCGAGTAGAATAAGATTGATACCCGTTTGAACAATCTGTTTGAAAGATTAGATGTTGGAAATATTTCGGCATTCTTTTTTTGTTTTGGTTTGTTTTGGTAGTGGATTGAATAGGCAAGCAAATAATATGGTTAACCAAAGAATGCAAAGAATACATCTGCCTCGGGCAGGAAAGAAGATAGAATTCATTGGCGTATAGTAAGTGCTTTGGAACCCAATTGTCCTATGAAATTTCTTTACATTGTCAGTTTTGAATTTTGCGCGCTCTCTCTCTCTTTGTAAGCAATTGAAATGTGAAATATAAAAGCCATGTAACTTTAAAAACCTTGCACACACCTGCACACATTTCTTTTGTTTGAAAAAAAGTGCCACATCCTATACAGTAGTTTCTTTCTCAGCCCAGTTTTATCCTCAATTATCTTTTGAGATTGATTAAACTGAGAAAGAGAAGATAGGTAGTCCTTAATTTACAATAGTTCATTTAGTGACCATTCAAAGTTACAAAGGCACTGAAGAAATGACTTAGGACCATTTTTCACACGTATGACCATTCCTGCATCTCCATGCTCACATGATCAAAATTCAGATGCTTGGCAACTGACATATTTATGGCAGTGATCACGTGATCACCTTTTGTGACCTTTTGAGAAGCCTGATTCATTTAACAACCCTGTGACTAACTCAACAACTGCAGTGATTCACTTAACAACGGTGGCTAGAAAAGTCATAAAATGGGGCAAAGCTCACTTAACAAATGTTTCACTTAGCAATAGAAATGTTGGGCTCCATTATGGTCATACATTGAGGACTATTGTACTGAGAAATTGGGGGAAACTACTTCTCCCTGTATAGATGTCATGCAAATCTAAATAAGCTATAGCTGATGCAAATTTAGTCATAGATTATCTTATATTAAAGAGGCCACTGGCACAATGCAAGCCTTTGTTGCTTCTAAAAAAACTTCAAAGGGCTCCCATAGAGAAGTATGTTGGAACAGGAGATGAGAAACGTCTTTGATTTAGGCTGCCTTTTTCTCTTGAGAACTGTTTTTTTCTCCAAAGTAGCTTAAATCTTCTACTTTTCCCTAAATAAACTAGCTTCTCTTATATTGAAGATTATATGAAAATCATGTTTCATTTTAGTTAACTGTTCACAGCACTTCAGATGACAAAAGAGGAAACGTTGGAGAGAATATTTAAGATTGCTGTTTGATATCTTTGTATCCTCTTATGAGCAATTTTCTGCTTTATGGGGAAAATAGTAACATGTTAATGAAAATTCTCCCTTTGCCACCCAAACAAGTGTCCTTGTGTCTGTATATTATATTTCTGTTCAGATATTCTTTCTTCGTTACTTTGCCTCTTAGGTTTTTTTTTTTATTAAAAATGTTAAGGTATCATATTCTTTGGCAATTTATCTGGCTCATGTGGAGACACGTTCTGTTCACATCCTGTTCAAAGCATATTAGTGGTTTTTGCGCAACTGTTCTGCCCAATTTCTTTATTTGCTTTTATCTTTGTACTTGCTATGCGTAAAAGCTGCAAAGGTTTCATTAGCTACACCTTCTAGGTTTTTGCCAAGTCAGCCATAACTTATCCATGGTATCGTCACAGAGCAGGGAAAATTAGTCAAAGATGGCAAAGGTGGATTTGGGGCGTTATCACTTTGTTGTCAGAATAAGATTGACATTTAATGCTTGGATTTTGTTTTCTGGAGAGACGGAGGGAGGGAGGGAGGGAGAGAGAGAGAGAGAGAGAGAGAGAGAGAGAGAGAGAGAGAGAGAGAGAATACACACATTATATGTATATGATGTAATTTAATGTGTAATGTCAATATAAATGTTTTTTGTTGTTGAAATTTGATACAATTTCCTGAATTAAAAAACCCCCAATTTTGGGTATAATTCCAAATTAAATGCATAATGGGAAGCAACAGGATAAACATTGTTTCTGGGTAAACACAGGTTTTACTGCTCCGCATGATATTTGCATTCATTAGGAATGTAGGGAGTGGAAGCTTTTATGGAATTCCCTTTCTTTGAGAACTTGGCAGACCCTATTCTGGAAGCAGCGTAGGACACTCTTCAGCTCTCCTTTAGGTAGGAGAATCATTTAATTAAGAGTTAATTAGCTTTTTGATCTATCTCTGGCATTATAAGGCTCAAGAGTCCTGAGTGTTACGAAGTGCCTTTGATCAAGCTAGGCTTGAGTGTTACTTCTAGCCCTGCTTGGGTAGATACTTGCTTCAGTATCCCGTAGCCTAAGAAACGTTTCATTTAAACTGTGTTATTTGAGGGGCTGCCCTTATAGACAGTTTAGAAACTTCCACTCGTGCAAAACACTGCAGCAAAAGATGGTAGAAAGTGGTCCTATATTCATATTAGACTTCCTGGAGAAGAGCCTCATGTTGGGAAAGATTGAGGGCAAAAGGAGAAGGGGACGATAGAGATTGAGGTGGTTGGGTGGAGTCATTGAAACAGTCGGCCTGAGCTTAAATGGACTCAAGAGGATGGTAGAGGACAGGAAGGCTTGGAGGAACGTTGTCCATGGGGTCGCAATGGGTTGGATATGACTTTGCAACTAACAACAACATATTCATATTATGCAAATTCTATAAAGCCTTCACTGCTTCACACTTTCAGTGCTACAGGTAGTCCTCAACTTACAACCCCTCACTTAGCGACATTTGAAGTTAAAGTGATTTGCAACCGATCCTTGTACTTACGACTGTCACAGTGTCCCCCCCCGAGTCACATGATCAAAATCTGGGGGCTTGGCAACTAGCATATATTTATGATGTTTGCAGTGTCCCAGGGTCATGTGATTGTCATTTGCAACTTTCCTAGCTGGCTGCCAAAAAGCAAAGTCGGTGGGAAAGCCAGATCTAGGTAACAGCTATGTGATTCAGTGTACGACAGCTGCAAAAAAAAAAAAAAAAAAAAAGTCAGAAAATTGAACGTGACTTAAACACCTCGCTTAGTGACAAATTCTAGCCCCAACTGTTGCAAATTGAGGACTATCTACATAGGATAACAGTATTTATTTTTCAAATAACTAAGGCCGCTTTATCCCATAATGACTCTGGCTAGTATCAGAGCATTAAAAATAATTAAAAACATTACCATGAGAAAAGACATCCATAAGGGAGCAGTAGCACCCCAAAGATACCCCAAAAAGGCCTGCCATATTCCACAGCTCAGACTGAAGAAAAAGCCAGGCTTACTTAAATAAGGTCAGGATAAGGGACACTACCGTATTTTTCAGAGTATAAGATGCACCGGAATATAAGACGCACCAAGATTTTGAAGAGGCAAATTAAAAAATAAAGTTTTTGCACTCCGCTGACCTCCCAAAAATGGCCTTTTTTTTTTTTTGCAAAAACGGGCTCGTTTTTTGTAAAAAAAAAAAAAAGGGGCATAAATAGCTTTTAGGAAACTTGTAGAGTGCTCCTAGGGGGTGGCCCCCCCAAAACGAGCAAAAAATGGCCTGTTTTTGGTGAAAACATGGCCGTTTTTCATAAAATAAGGGCATGCATAGCACTTAGGAGGCTGGGGGGGAAGGCAAAATTGCGCAAAAAAAATGGCCCATTTTTTGCTCATTTCTGCCCTCCCCAGCCCCCAGGAGCACTCTGGAAGCCTCCCAAAGGCTCTGCATGTCCATTTTGGTGAAGGGGGCGGGGTTTCGGGAGGCAAAAAATGCTGCATTCAGTGTATAAGATGCACCCAGATTTTCAACCTCTATTTTGAGGGGAAAAGTTGCGTCTTCTACTCCGAAAAATATGGTATTTAAGGGTACAGGCCTTGAGCTAAGAACCACAATAATTTCCCCTATAAAGAAATGTCTTTGTCATTTGACATCACAATATCTTGTGACTTATTTTATTTGTTGCAGGTGCTTAGCCATGCTGAGCTACACATTAGATGTTTGCCTAGGAACAAGTATTTTCAATAGCAGGATATTTATTTCAAAATACTATCTATCCAGTGAGCACACTAAGCATTTATTTAAAACATTCTTTCAGCATCAGGCAAAGACCTTTTTAAAAAAATTATCCTAAGCCTTTTAGCATATTAGCATATTAGTATTATATATACTAATATATATGTTGTATTTGTGCTGATAAATACTAATATATATGTTGTATTTGTGCTGATAAATAAATAAAGGGAGACTAGTATAGATCTATTTCAAGCTATTTAGCTCTCATCAGCTAGCCATACCCTTACTGGGATTAGATATTTGGGCATAGATATTTGGGCATACCAGGGGTTGTAACTTTAAATACATACACACACACATACACACACACACAAACATATAATAAAAGCTTTTAATCTGTCTCTGACTTTATTGTATGCTGCATTTTAAAAGTTTTTAAAAGTAAAAAACACATAAGATTCGTAACTTATGGTTACTTATGGTTCGTAACTTATGGCTATCCCGGCAGAACTCAGTTTTAAAAGAGAGCATATCATTAAAAATAAAGAAATAAATGTTTCTTGCCTCTCCCTTAAACGAGGAGTGTCCAAACTTCGGAACATTTAAGACTTGTGGACTTCAACTCCCAGAATTCCCCAGCCAGCCATGCTGGCTAGGGAATTCTGGAAGTTGAAATCCACAAGTCTTAAAGTTCCCAAGTTTGGACACCCCTGCCCTAAACATTTTGTGAAGAGGAGACATTTCATGCTTGGCTTCTTGGATATATTTTCACCTAGACAGAAGATGATCCTGCGATGACTAGGCATTTTGAGACACAATTTTTTATGTGCAAAATCTGTCTCGGATTGCAAAATTAGTATCTGAAAAAAATGTCTAAAAGAAAGCTTTGGCATAATTATCTTTTGTACCTCAATCATGGAGAACTGATGAAGTCAAATGCTCTCCCCCCCCCCCTTAACTGTGAGATCAGTTGCAACCAGTTGCCATTACAGCCTTGATGAATGAGCTTTGAGTTTCTCGGTTAGGAAACCGAAGCATTCTTAAAACCTATTTCTGCAGCTGTGACTTTTATACTTCCAACTGCTTTACATTTCTTACTTTGAAAAACTGCCTGACTGGTATATAATTTCAGTGGTAAAATTAAAGATGTCAGTTATTTTCCAAATGCATTTTCTGGAGCTGGAGGCTTATCGTTGTGCAGATATTCTCACATTATGTGACTGGATTATTAATTATTGCTTTCTGCAATAAACAAATATTTATGTATCGCTTCTTTAAGGAAAATAGTTTCGTTTCTTGATTCAGAGACTTAATGCTGTTTTAAAAAATCTATTTTAAGGCTGCTGTATATTTTAGTAACGTATGAATTCATTAAACACTTTTAGGGTATGGCTTTTAATTTATGCATTTGGCATGAAGGCTCAAATCCCTGTGGCATGCTATTACACCAAGGACGTCTAAAAATGAAGTTCTCTGGAAGAGTTGAATTTCCATGATCCCACAGTGGGTTGGCATTTGTGGAAATTAAAATTCGACCCATTTGAAGGATGCTTTTTTTATAGAGAGCTGCTTTGCATTCTTTTCTTTCTGTACTATGGAAGTGACTTTTAACTACATTCTAGCTTTTTCTGGCTACAGCCAATTACAAGTTATGGTTCTGTCGACTGTCGGTTACAATTTATGGTTGGAACTTTTCAGTTTTTGTTAGACTTATATGTTGCCCATGTTACCTAGATGACTTTAATCTTAGCTTGCTACTTGTGATGCTCACAATTCAGTGTGATGCAAATTAATTGATTTCAGAAGTAAAAGGTAAATTGATCATTCCGTTCTTGAAAGAGTCCTTGAACTGATTTTCCAGCACAGGGGGAAAAAAAAGTTTGTCGTGTCAGATTTGCCTTACATAAAAGAGGTTGCAATTTTGTAGTAGTTACACTGTAACAAATGATTACCTAATCAACCTTCCAAAGTGAAGAACCAGATTAAAGTTTTGTTGTTTTTTTTTATACGTAATCAAATGAAAATTTCCAGGTGTGTATGTTTGGCCAGGAAGATAGATTTAAATCTCTTCACAGAGAACTTTATGTGCTAACATAGAATGTGGAAATTAAAGTACAAAGTGCAGTTTGGCTTTTGCTGTATTTTACTATGGATGTTTGCTGTTGCTAAAAACACTTGCACCGTGTTTGCAAATCAAGGGTGGAAGTAAATTAAAAGATTAGTATAAATGTTCTCATCTTTTTCAAAATGTTTCCTTGATTTATTGCTATCTTGATTCAAACACTATTTTCTTGGTGTACTTTTGAGGTTAGTAAAATAAGGCGGGGGGGAGTTTATTTCTTGGCAGTTTTTAGAATTTGCTGCGCCAATGATTATACATGGGGCTGCCCTGGAATTGCACTAAAAGCTTCAGCCATAAAAGCTTCAGCTATTCCAGAATGCAGCAACATAGGGCACTGTTGGGCATCCCTTAGTTTGGCCATGTAACACTTTATGAACTTCACTGGTTACTTCGGAGGGGCTGGTGGTTACCTACAAAACCGTATATGGCAGAGGGTCTGGTTAATATAGGGACCACTTATTGCTCACAGCTTGGTCTGGCAGGGTTGGAGCACTCCAGGTTCCTTAAGTTAAGCAATACTGTGTTTCGGGACCTTGGGTGTATGCTGCAGTACCTGCCCTATGGAATGAGGTTTCTTCCAAGATCCAAAGGACACCACCTTGTTGGCATTTCAAATGGGAGCCTAAAGACCCCGCTCTTCACTCAGACCTTTAAATGAAGACGATTGAAGCCTCCTTTTAACTTAGGTTGTTTTCTTCTGTTTGTTATTCTTCCTATTCTGACCGAGGCTTCCCAAGAGCATGAAGCAAACTCCTTGTCCCGACAAAAATCTCTTCTATTAATTGACTGTGAATTCTGCTCCTTCACGTCCATCAAAGTCTTTCAAGGGAAGATTTATAGGCACAGACCTTATCTGGCTTGGAGAGCTGACAGGCCGGTATCTGCAAAACCTGGCAAGGAGTCTCTGAAAGTCCCCAACCTCCTCCCTATCCGAATCTGCTGCCAGTTCCGCTGGCGCGCCACAACACTTCCATCTCTACCCTTTCTTTGTTTCTTGAGCATTTATTGTCTTCTTTTCATGGTTTAAATCTTTTGTAAACAGGAAGTCATTAATAGATGTAAATACAGACTAAAATAACAAGACAAACATACACTTAATAGAAATCTCCCAGATGGCAATTGGAAACATTTGGTCCTGGTTAAAAGCATCTTAGAAGAGTGGTGATTTGTTTGTTTGTAAAATGTATTAGCTACCCATTTTACCGCAAGGCTGCTCTGGGTAGCTTATAATATTAAAAGATAAAACTGTACAAAACCTAATGACATATATACAATACTATTAAAAAATCCAGATGCCCAGTCAGCCTTGAGCTGCTCAGGATTGAACTCCTGGCTGTGGGCAGAGTTTTTGCCTGCAATAACTGCATGCGAACGACTGCGCCACCACGGGGCATGAGCGATAGCCTTCAGTGTATCTTGTGCCAGATAAAAAAATCACAATTGGTGCACTAGCTTGTAGCATCAAAAGGTTGACTTAGCCAAAAGGTGACTCAGTCTCCATTCTGCTCCTCCAATGTGTAAGAGCAACTTTATCCTCAAAATGTTTAGCCAGTTCAGTGTAACAATACTAATAGGCTGTTCTGGCCCATTCTTTTTATTAAATTTGGACTAGTGCAGTTGCCTGATATCTTACAAATCAAGTGAGACAGGGAAGCTCCCTGTTGGCTTATTGGTTCATATTTGAGCTCATAACTGTTCTGGTTGTATTTTTCTCTTTTTTTTCTCCCAGCATTGCTCCAGGCATCTCTTCATCTGTGTCATTTTCCATTGCTTTTTAGAAAATCAAGAAACTGATTAGGATTGGTGGGCAGAGAGAGAGAGACCATTAAGGCCAATCTTGTATAGTACCTTGTTTACCTCTGTATTTCAGAGGTTAACACAACATTTGACAGAAGTACCTTTGAGATCCTTGAGCAGTTTTCAGAAACCCTGTGGATCCATTAAGTGCTCAAGTGAGCCGTCTAACTCACATCTTGAGGAGCCTAGTGGGTCCAGTCAACTCCAAGATTTCAAGAAAGCGATTTGTGTTTTTCACTTCCCTGTATAAAAGCGTATTTCCATTTTTATTTGAATGATCTCCTTTGCAGAAAGGCTCATAATCATATAGTTCCTTAGTAGGCAGCCATTTGTGTTTTCATGGATCCTTGCTCTAAATTCTTTGTGCCATTCTGAGGATGGAAAGGATACATTTGCACATCAGGATCTAGAACATACAGCATCTAAAAAACTCTGTGTTTTAAGACGTGCTCCAGAGCTCTCCAATTGTAAACTTTCTCTGTTTACCTCTTTATGCTACACCAAGAAGGAGAAAGTCTCATCTCATACTGTGGTCAGACCAAAAAGTGAGGCTAGTCACACTTTTATAATGACACGAGACCATCTTTTTCTACATTTCATAAAGAAACTGAAGGAGAGGTGTTTGCTGGTGGACATCCTGTCTTTTCAGAGTATTTTTGCAGTGGTTAAGGTACTGGCCTAGAAACCAGGAGATGGTGAATTCTAGTTGCGGCTTATGTATGAGAGCTGGCTGGATGACTTGGGCCAGTCACTCATTCTCAGCCAGTGGTGCAATTCATCCGGCTCTATCCAGTTTGGGCAAACCGGTAGGGCTGGCCGTGGGAGGCTCCTCCCGCCCGCCCCGGTGTCATCACGTCCCGTTTTTGATGCTCTGCACATGTACGGAAGGCCCTGCACATGCACAGAGGTGGCACATGTGAGCGAACCGGTGGTAAAGGTCAGTTGATTTCACCCCTGCTCCCATCCCGACTCACTTCACAGAGTTGTTGATGTGGGGAAGATAGGAGGAAGGCTATGATGTATATTTGCTGCCTTGGGTTACTTATAAAGTAATAAATTTATTACTTATAAAGTAATAAATAAAGTGCCCTTGACCCTGACTACTGAACAACTCAGAGGTCAGTTCACATTCTGTGGTTGAGACTGTCTTTGCAGGGAAATGGCTGCCTATCAAATCTATTTAACAATTCTTATAGGCTAGTTTTTCTTCAAACAACCACTCAAAGTTTCTTAAATTAATACTGATATTAAAGCCTAGCCTAATAGCTTGCTGGTGATGACTGATTTTATGTTCACAAATACTATATTCAGACGAATGGAAGACGCAGCATTTTTTTCTTGCCTCAGAGCCCAGCATGAAACAAATTGGGCTGCTAAAGAAGCCAAACACCAGTGGTTTGCAACATGGAAACACTGTCTTCTATCAATTGCAATGTAACTGCAATGTACTTTGCTGAGTAGTGAGTTTTCTGGAGTTATTTACTAGTTAATCTAAGGTGCTGTGAAGAAAAATAAGTCCCCTGGGGAAAGGATCAATTTGGATTTTATGTCCCATTACAGTTAAGGGACTGTAGTGCTCATATTGTATTGTATGTTATGATTCCTGGTTTTTCATGTCAGGTAGTCTTTGACGTATGACCACAGTTGAGCCCGAAATTTCTATTGCTAAGTGAGGCAGTTGTTAAGCACACTTTGCCCCGTTGCCATAGCTGTTAAGTGAACCACTACAGTAGTTTGTAATGTGAATCTGGCTTCCCCACTGACTTTCTCAGAAGGTCTCAAAAGGTGATCACATGACCCTGGGACACCACAATTGTTATAAATATAAGCCAGTTGCCAAGCGTCCGAATTTTGATCATGTGAACATGGGGATCTGCAACAGTTGTATGTGTGAAAAATGGCCATAAGTCAGTTTTTTCCAGTACCATTTTAACTTTGAGTGGTCACTAAATGAAAGGTGGTAAATGGACAGCCTAGATCAGTGTTTTTCAACCACTGTGCCGCGGCACACTAGTGTGCCGTGACATAGTGTAAGGTGTGCCGTGGGAGAATTACTTTATATATAGTCAATATAGGCACAGAGTTAATTTTTTTAAACATTTTCTAATGGTGGTGTGCCTCGTGATTTTTTTCATGAAAAAAGTGTGCCTTTGCACAAAAAAGGTTGAAAAACACTGGCCTAGATTATACTACTGTCCCATAACTATAAACCTTCCCAGGTAGATGAGTTAATTCTACTTTATTGTAAGGCTACATTAATAGATGCTTGCAAGTTTGAAAATACAAATCTTCTCCTTCCTTCCTTCCTTCCTTCCTTCCTTCCCTCCCTCCCTCCCTCCCTCCCTCCCTCCCTCCCTCCCTTTCTTTTTTTAACAGCCTGAGAAGTTAGCGAAGGTTCCTTTCTGACTCTCTTTTCTCCACCCATTATGCAGCTGAGGGCTATGCCCTCTCTTATCTGATAAGTTACCTAGGCAGCGTCTTTTTGCCCCATCTCCCAAAGTCTTTCCCACATACCATTACGCATACCCAAGCTTTTCTTGTTGACAGTGCTTAAAGGAAATGCTACTGAAACTGAAGGGTGAACCTGTTCCCAGTTATCTCATGAGGAAATAAAGTAATGCTTTTGAGACTCTGCCTATTTTCAGGGATTTTGAGCTAGTCCATAGTATTGTAGCTACCCTGCATGAGTGAGTGGTCCACACTTGGAACAATTCTATTACATTGCAGGGGTAGTTATAGAATTCACCTGGCCCTCAGCTTAGAACCACAATTGAGACCAACATTTCTCTTGTGAAGTGAGACAGTTGCCGAGTGAGTTTTGCCCCGTTTTATGATTTTTCTTGATACGGTTGTTAAGTGAATCACTGCAGTTGTTCAGTTAGTAATATGGTTGTTAAATGAATCGGGTTTGCCCATTGACTTTTCTTGTCGGAAGGTCACAAAAAAGGACATGGCAACCGTCATAAGTATGAACCAGTTGCCAAGTGTCTGAATTTTGATCATGTGACAAGTGTTAAAAATGGCCATGAATCAAAATTTAAAATGCTGATATAACTTTGAACAGTTGCTAAATGAACTGTTGTAAATTGAGGACTACCTTTAGCAGGTAGTTTCAATCACTTGTATTGCTGAATATGTATTGTGTTTTTAAGACTGTTGAATTACTATTTCTCTGCTGCAGATAGACGATGAGGCAGTGCCCATGTCATCTATTTTGATTAAGGATTTGAAACTGCTAATTTATAGCAAAATGAAATGATTTTCATACTGTCTATACCCAACTTCAATTTATGAAAGGGTTCTTCCTTTCTGGCTCAGTGCACTTTTTCCACAGGGATAACTTCATTGATCCTTGACTTTCGACAAATTTAATTATTGACCTAGGCTTCTGCCTTGTTAACTTTATGGAATGTTTTGAGCTACTTTTACTGTTTTAATACAATACAATACAATACAATACAATACAATACAATACAATACAATAGCAGAGTTGGAAGGGACCTTGGAGGTCTTCTAGTCCAACCCCCTGCCTAGGCAGGAAACCCTATACTGTTTCAGACAAATGGCTATCCAACATCTTCTTAAAGACTTCCCGTGTTGGGGCATTCACAACTTCTGGAGGCAACTTCTGTTCCACGGATTAATTGTTCTCACTGTCAGGAAATTTCTCCTCAGTTCTAAGTTGCTTCTGCCCTTGATTAGTTTCCACCCATTGCTTCTTGTTCTGCCCTCAGGTGCTTTGGAGAATAGCTTGACTCCCTCTTCTTTGTGGCAGCCCCTGAGATATTGGAAGACTGCTATCATGTCTCCCCTAGTCCTTCTTTCTATTAAACTAGACCTACCTAGTTCCTGCAACCGCTCTTAATATGTTTTAGCCTCCAGTCCCCTAATCATCTTTGTTGCTCTTCTCTGAACATGTTTTCTACATCGTGGATAATGCTTATGACTTGTGCTTCAAAAACAAATGGTAAGGGCCATGAAATAACTAAGAGGATGTTTACAAAAAGAGTGTAACTTGTGGCTGTTTTTACAAAAACATTTACAATGATTACTAGTTTGCAGAATCTGTTACCAGCCTGCTGGAGGCTGGCAGTATTCTTGGTTGCTGGGCACAGAAAGGAGTGCATAGAGGTAGTCCTCCACTTACAGCCATTTGTTTAATAACTGTTCAAAGTTACAATATCATGGGGGGGAAAAAGACTTTTGACTGTTTTTCACACTTATGACTGTTGAAGATCCCCTTGGTCACATACTCAAAACTCAGTTGCTTGGAAACCTGGCATGTGTTTATGAGAGTTGTAGTGTCTCAAAGTCCCATGATCAATTATTGCGACCTTCTGAAACCCAAAGTCAATGGGGAGGTCAGATTCGCTTAACAACCGT
Source organism: Thamnophis elegans (assembly GCF_009769535.1). NCBI lineage: Eukaryota > Metazoa > Chordata > Lepidosauria > Squamata > Natricidae > Thamnophis > Thamnophis elegans. The sequence continues at coordinate 135,840,175 of NC_045544.1, forward strand.
GCTACTAACGTAACTACTGACACACTTAAAGAATTGTGGCAAGAAAAATCATAAAATAGGGCAAAACTCACTTAACAACTGTCTTGCTTTGCAATGGAAATGTTGGGCTCAATTGTTGTAAGTCAAGGACTGCTACCTGTAACTAAAAATCCAATACTTGGTACTAGTTGTGTGTGTATGTATAGTAATGGGATCCAACTATTGTTCTGCTATTTAAACATTTTAATGAGCATTGATGAGGCTGCAGGGACACTTCTTTATTTGCCTATGATTGCCTTGTTGAATGTGCTTGTCATTTTCAACCTATGAATTAATAAATAGTAATGTTTCTATATTAAAAGTACAAAATATAGAATTAATGTAGAGTTGGAAGGGACCTTGGAGGTCTTCTAGTCCAACCCCCTGCTTAGGCAGGAAACCCTATAGTATAAGGCCTACACCACTTCAGACAAATGGTTGTCCAACCTCTTCTTAAAAACTTCCAGGGTTGGAGCATTCACAGTTTTGAAGGCAAGTTGTTCCACCGGTGAATTGTTCTCCTTGTCAGGAAGTTTCTCCTTAGTTCTGAGTTGCTTCTCTCCTTAATTACTTTCCATCCATTGCTTCATGTCCTGCCCTCAGGTGCTTTGGAGAATAATAGCTTTTTTGACTCCCTCTTCCTTGTGGCAACCCCTGAGATATTGGAACACTACTATCATATCTCCCCTAATCCTTCTTTCTATTAAACTAGACATACCTAATTCCAGCAACCGTTCTTCATATGTTTTAGTCTCCAATCCCTTAATCCTCTTTGTTGCTCTTCTCTGCATTCTTTCTAGAGACTCAACATCTTTTTTTTTAACCTCATGGCAACCAAAACTGGATGCCGTATTCCAAGTGTGGCCTTACCAATACCTTATAAAGTGGCATTGACACTTCACATGATCTTGGTTCTATTTCCTCTTTAATGCAGCCTAGAACTGTATTGGCTCTTTTTGGCAACTGCAGCACACAGCTGGCTCCTATTCAAGTAATTGTCCACTTGGACGCCAAGATCCCCTCCAAGTAACTGATAATACAGGTAGTCTTTGACTTCTGACCATAACTGAGCATGGAACTCCTAATGTTTCTATTACAGTTGTGAGGCACCAACGTGACTGGATTGGATTCTGTGGCTTTGTGTGTGTTTGTGTGTGTGTGTGTGTGGCTGTCATTCAGCGAATTCGATGGTCATTAAGCAAACAGTATCATTATCTTACTTCATTGACCAAGTGGTTAAACATACAAGGTATTTCTCTCCAGTATAGAGGGTAGTCGTTAAGCAAATGAGGCAGTCGTTAATCAAATGAATACATTCTTGTTTATTGAACCTTGGCCAAACAGGTCATAAAATGGAGCATATCTTATTTAACAACCACCTTGCTTAGTAATGGAAATTGTGGTCATAAATCAAGGACTAGTTATGGTAACAATGAAGGAAAGCTTTGTCTCAAAGACCTTGTAGTTTAAAATTTAACAGTGGCTGAGTAGAAGAAACGCGTTCATACTTCACTGGCATAGCAAATCCCTGACACTTCTGCTTAAACAAAAAGATGATTTGTGTTCAAGAGCTGGAAAAAAATGTCTTGTTCTGAGAGCATAGAGATTTTGTTGCCTATCGGAAAGCCAAAAAGACTCCTTCATGTATTTATATATCAGGTGGCCTTAAAGCAGAGGTAGTATTCAGTTGATTCAGTTCGCCTGAACCGGTAGTGGAAATAGGCCGGGCGCATGCACTGAAGGCAAGCGCATGAGCAAAGCACATGCACAAAGTGAGCGGGTGTGCACGCAGCGAACCAGTGGTAACAAAATGTGAAACCAATCCCTGACTTAAACGTAAACTATTAGGATGGCTCTTACACAAGTAATCATATTTATTGCCCTTAGCTTCTGTTGAAAGCTTGATATTAATTTAGGTTTGTTTAATCCCTGCAGATGAGGAAGACGGTGTATGGGAAAATGGGCTTTCCTATGAATGCCGAACTCTGCTCTTCAAAGCAATTCACAACCTAGTGGAAAGATGCTTAATGAACCGGAATTTCGTCCGTATTGGGAAGTGGTTTGTGAAGCCTTATGAGAAAGATGAAAAACCTATCAATAAAAGGTAAACTATCTTAATGATTTTTTTTCTCTTTTCTTTTTCTCTGTAGCCTTCTCTCTCTCTCTCTCTCTCTCTCTCTCTTTCTCTCTCTCTCTCTCCCTCTCTCTCTCTCTCTCTCTCTCTCTCTCTCTGCGTGTATGCATATGCGTACATATATATATATATATATATATATATATATATATATATATATATATATATATATATATATATATATGTGTATGATATACAGGTAGTTCTCGACTTACAACAGTTCATTTAGTGACTGTTACAACAGCACTGAAAAAAGTGACTTATGACTGGTTTTAACACAACCGTTGCAACATCCCCATGGTCACGTGATCAAAATTCAAATGCTTGACATTCTTATATTCTGTCTTATATTCATGATGGTTGCATTGTCCCAGGATCATGTTGGTCACCTTTTTTGACCTTTTGACAAGCAAAGTCCATGGGGAAGCCAGATTCATGTAACAACCGTGTTACTAATTTAATGACTACAGTGATTCACTTAACAACAGTGGCAATAAAGATTGTAAAATGGGGCAAAATTGGCTTAAAAGCTGTTTCTCTTACCAACAGAAATTTTGGGCTCAATTGTGGTCGAAAGTCGAGGACTATCTGTAAATAGAAAAAGAAGAAGCGATGAACTTATTTTTCACTTGTGCAAATATTACTTGGTGATAGAACTGATTTTCATGCATTTGCAACTTCCTGGAATAAACTCTGCTTCTACAACCATTCCTATATAAAATCTTCCTTTCATTTTTGCATGTGCCGGTATCAATGAAGGCGGAGTTGCTTTTGATCCTTCTCTTTGGCCACTGCCAACTCAGTTGTAGCTCTCTCAGAGAAGAGAGGCAAATAACTGCCATGTAAATGTCTTTTATTAAAATAATTTTTGGAATCATGACAGTAATGCCATGTAGCTATATTGGTCCATTAAAAAAATAAATGGAAAAGGTCATAATGCGATTGAACCTTTTATTAGGATTGACTGCGGGACCAAAGGAATTTGAGAGCTTATTCACTGTTTTATGATTTAACTAGGAAAATATAAATATATCAGTGTTACTTTGAAATTTAGGGAAATAGGCACTTACTTGTCTTGCATTGTGGACCATGTGTGACCTTCACTGACTTCGTTTTAAAGTCATTGTAAATTGAGTTTATGGATTCTTGCATCTGTTCAGTGTATTTTTCTTTGTTTGGGAAAATGCAGAAAGTAACTTGTGGAGTTCTTGGTGTCATTTGTATTTTGAAAATGGGATGCTCTGCCTGCCTTTAGAATGTTCCTGACGGAAACTCATGCAGTTATTTCACTCAATGCCTCCAGACGTTGTGGGTGCTCCAACACTGGAGGTTTTTAAGAAGAGATTGGACATCCATTTGTCTGAAATGGTAGAGGGTTTCTTGCTTGAGCAGGGGGTTGGACTAGAAGACCTCCAAGGTCCCTTTCTAACTGTTATTTTGTTATTCTTGTTAATTATTTTGCTAGAGGGTCAGTTTCCATAATTCTTACTGTAAATTGTGCAGCAAGAACTTTATGTACATTGCTGAATGTTCATTGACTGTTGGTTCCTGATGCTTGTTCAGTATTTTAGGATGAGCTCCTAAGAGGTTTTTGTGTGGGTATGGCAAAGTGCTCACTGTGAGAAATATGAAGCAGGTTTTGTCTATGATTTCTCTTGCTCAAGATTAAAAAAAATGTTGCATGCACACTTTTTATTTCATCAGAATATGTTAATAATGCCAATTACAGTGTTTTATGAAAATTCAGGGATAGCCTGCACTGATATTAATTAACCTGGGAAAGAAACACATAGCTACAATGTGAATTCTTAACTAATTTTCATGTGGCATTCTTCCGTGTAGTTTAATTTGGCAGGGTTAAGTGCTATTTGTGCATAATAGTTTTGTGTAATTTCATTTCTGAAATTGCAAATGGTTTTTTTTCCCTAGTTTTAGAGGATTAAGGTTTTTTTCACAAGTAAAATATTGAGTAAATGGGTTCTTTTTTAAGAAGAATGGAATGGAATGGAATAAGAATAAACTATTTTATTTGGCAACTGTGGTTAGATACACAAGGAATTTGTCTCTGGTATAGAAACACTCAGTGTACTGAGTAAGAAGAGATTTTTTAAAATAAAATTAAAAGGAATGATTTTAAGGTTACCAAAGATACTAAGCATCTAGCATTGCCAGTGAGATTACTATGCAGAGTTCTTTAAAAAGAGTTTATATTTATTCATAGTTTGGAAGTTAGCAGATGAAAAAATCTGACACAATAAGCAGAATAGATGAGTAGGGATAGGTAGTCCTTGATTTATGACCGCAATTGAGAGCAGAATTCCTATTGCTAAGAAGATGGTTGTTAAGTGAGTTGTGCCCAATTTTATGACTGTAAAAGTTGTACTAGTTAAATGAATTATGCGGTCATTAAAGGAATCCAGCTTCCTCCATTGATTTTGCTTGTTGGAAGCTGGGTGGGAAGGACTCAAATAGCGATCACATGACCCCAGGCTGCTAGAATATCGTAGCTAGATGTTGGTTGCCAAGCCTCTTGAATTTTGCTCACATGACAATGGGAATACTGTAACAAATGCGAGGATTGGTTGTAAGTCACTTTTTTCAGTGATTTTGTAACTTTGAATTGTTGCTAAATGAATGGTTATAAATAGAGGACCATCTGTACATTAAAAGCCAGAGAAGAGCATCATAACAAAGATCCATCTCAATTAACATCCACAGACATCTCACGTTTCATAGAGGTAGCCTGTATAAGAAAATAAACATAATTTCACACTCTCAGTAAAATGCCTTTAATATGACTTAGGATCCCTGAGATTGTAGCTATCATGCAATTAAATACTTTTTCCTTTAGGACTTTGAAAGCAACCAAATTGATGGCCATATTCTCCATAGTGAGGGGAGACTATCCAGGATGGGTTGACCTTATCCTCTCGTTGATTAGACTGAGTCAGATAAGCTCTTGATAACCGCCCAGTTATCGACTCAGTCCCTTAACTGGATCTCCGATAATTTGGAAAGAAATTTAAGGAAAGAAATAGGATTAATTCATCTTCCTACAGCAGCAGCCGCAAGTGAGCTGGACAGCTCCCCGAGCTGCAAGAAAGCCTGCCAAAAGCCCCCTTGGGGGCGGCACGCTGCCCAGGCACCTGAGTGAGACAAGTATCACTCAGGAAAGGAAATCTGCCGGGCAAGCAGGAAACAAAGGGCACTTTGGCCTTCCAAAGGCAAGCCCTGCCGCGGAGGCTACAGTGGCGCCAGAGCACTCTGCTGCTCCCCACAGGGTCACGTGGTGAGCCGCGGCTTCCTCAAGTGCCACGGGGCGCAAATTGGGCCACTGGCAAGCGAGGGTGGCGCTGGATCCCCGCCCAGAAGGTGAACCTTGCCGCGGGAACTCTGCCGGGCGCCGGAGCGTTCCGCTGCTCCCCGCTGGGTTGAGCAGCGAACCGGGGCTTCCCAAACACCGCGGAGTGCCCGCACCATTATCCATGTGGCCCACCTCGCTGGAGGGGGTCCACGGGTAGAGCAAAGCCTCTAGTGGCGCCAGAAGGAGACAGAAGTAAAAACTGGCGGCAGAGGCGCGCGGCAGCTCCTTGGAGCACAAGCCGCTAGAACAGGAAATTTAAAAGGGGCGCCCTTTGTCTCCTGGCACGGGCATCATTTTGAAGCCGTGAGGAGCCACATGTTCCAAGATGGTGGTGCCCAGCGGCAACGAGGAGACTGGCAGGACTCAAGTACCTGCAGCAACTGCCAGCAGCCCCACTAGAGGGGCAGAGGATCAACCAAGGTTAGTGACCACCCCAGAGGCTGCCCAGAAGGGGGAGGGAGCAAAGGCTAGAGATAAGAAGAAGCACTTTTCCCCCAGGGCGGAACTAGAGGCAGAGGGTGGTCACAAGCCTTCCAAGCCATCTAAGTATGAAAGGCGAAGGGACAAGAAGCTGGAGCAGCTCTACAAAAAGGCAAGTGGCCTTAAGTCCATTCCAGGCCTGGGGCCGAAGGGGAAGGCCCCAGGAATCCCTGCAACAGGCGGGGCTATAGGGGAGGCACCCACATTGCAAGCAAGGATCCCTATTGACACCTCAGGTCTTTGGGGTCTTTCTCAAGGGTGGCAATCCCCCCCACATACGGCTTCCCTGGGATCAGCCCTGCCCACAGGGCTGCCACCTCTGGTTCCCCCCCTCCACACACAGGTGGGCATGGGTTCCAGCCAGCAACCCCCCACAGAGGTCCCCAATTTTCAAGGCCTAGTGATAGGGGCCTTCCAGCAATGTATGACAGCGGCATTTCAGCAGCCACAAATGCAACCTCAGGTGGCATCCTCTCCTAGGATACCAGAGAGACTGGAAACCCAGGGGGAAGACAGCTCTAGTTCCTCAGTCTCATCACAAGAGGACAGCGACCTGGATTGCGAGGAGGGGGAAGTTAGGGAGGATAAACTATCCGAAGATGAAGGCATGCCCCCTCCTAAGCTGGCCTTCACCGGGTTGTTCCAGCCTTCATTGTATAAGTCACTCCTGTTCAAGGAAAAAGCAGCTGCCAAGCTCGGGAACAGAGCAGCAGAAGCACCACCTCAGCACCGGGAGTTTTCTGCAGAAACCAACTGATGAGCAGGCCATTGAGACCGACATGGTGCTGACTCCCAAGGCCTTTCTTGAGTCGGTCAAGCGCCAATGGGCTGCCCCCACAGCGGGGCCCACGCCCACATCCACAGACAAGACCTTCCTCAATTTGGACCAGGACATGGCCGGGGTGCTAACTCAACCCTCCATTGATGCTCCACTATTGGCACTACATACTCCCCCTACTCTACCAGGGGAACCAGAGGAGGCTCTGAAGTTGGAGGACAGGAAGGCGGATCTCACCCTCCAAAGGGGGCATCAAGCAGCAGCCTGGGCGGTGAAGGCAGCCACCACCGCCTCCTTCTTCAACAGGTCTTCCTTACTCTGGCTGCAGGAACTGCAGCAACGTATCCCCATTACCGAGGTCAGAGCGCACCAAGACATCAATAAACTGGTGGCGGTCATCCAATTTTCGGCAGATGCCACCTTGTCCGCAGCCAGGCTTGCCTCCAGGGCTATTGCTTCACCCATTGCCTCTTGTAGGTTGCTGTGGCTGAGATAGTGGCAGGCGGATGTTCGCCACAAGTGGTGCCTGGCATCTGCTCCTTTCACAGGAGATGCCCTTTTTGGGCCAGCTCTGGACCCCAACCTGGTCGAGAATAAGGACAAGAGGAAGGTGCTTCCCACAGCCCCAAAGAAGGGACAGTTCAGGATGGCGCCTTACCCCACACTCCCAGGGACAAGACTTCGGGTCCTATCCCGGGAACAAGACTTCGGGTCCTCCTTCTGGGATCAGGATCCCTTCAGGGGCTCAGATGAGGAATACTCAGATGCCAGGCAGTACCAGGGAGGTTCTTCTGCCAGCAGAGATCCAAAGTTTTTCCGGATCTACCCGATTTCAAATAACCCGGCATGGAGGTTACTGATGCAGGAGGCCATACAGCACCTGCTGGACATCCGAGCCATCCAGCCAGTGCCTCTAGACCAGCAGGGTCAGGGGCATTACTCTATCCTCTTCGTAATCCCCAAGGCATCAGCGGGCTGGAGGGCAATTCTCAACCTGAAACATCTGAACCGCTTCATGCGTTATAGGAGGTTCAAAATGCACTCTCTCCACTCCATCTTGGAGGGGATCAGGCAGGACTTCCTCACTTCCATAGACCCCATAGAGGCCTACCTACACATTCCAATCATTAGGGATCACCAGAAGTATCTCAGGTTCTGCTACCTAGGGCATCACTTCTAATACTGGGCTCTGCCCTTCGGTCTGTCTTCCGCCCCACGAGTTTTCACCAAAGTAATGGCTGCCCTGGCAGCGTGTCTGAGACAGGTCCCGGTCATGATTCAATGTTATTTAGATGACCTATTTATACAATCATCCTCCTTTGAGGGGGCTCTAAGGGATCTAGACATCACTTTGACAATCCTGAGGGACCATAGGTTCTCGGTGAATCTGGCTAAAAGCCATCTCCACCCATCCACTAGTCTAATCCACCTAGGGGCTCTGATAGATTCAGAGGAAGGCAAGGTCTTTCTGTCACCAGAAAGACAGCTCTCCTTAAGAAGGCTAGCCATCCAGGTAGTCAGGGGAGGTAGGGTGTCCTTAGCCACCTTGTCTAAATTGTTAGGTACCATGGTTTCCGCCATTGGCATTGTCCCTTGGGCTCGCCTCCACACCAGAGACCTACAATGGTTCCTTTTGCCTTTCCAGCGAAGGCGCAGGAGCTGTTCCCAGACTAAGGTCCTTCTCCCAGCAGAAGTCTCCCGCTCACTGATCTGGTGGACGTCCCCGGCGGTAACCAAGGGCGAAGTCTTCAGAACACCAGCCCGGGTGACGGTAACCACGGATGCCAGCCTGTTCGGGTGGGGTGCCCACCTGCAGGATCAGATAGCACAGGGACAGTGGAACCAGGCAGAACTGACTCACAGCATCAACTGGTTGGAACTCAGAGCGGTCCGCCTGGCCCTAGTACAATTCCACTGCTCTGTCAAGTACAGGCACATTCTAGTCCTCACAGACAACATCGCAACCAAGGCCCACTTAAACAGGCGGAGGGGGGGGGACCAAATCGAAGGCCCTTATGCAGGAGGCCAAAAGGCTGTGTCAGTGGGCCAAAAAGAATGTTCTCTCCTTAAAGGCGGAACATAAAGCGGGGGTGGACAACATCAGAGCTGATTGGCTCAGCCAGGCAGAAGTGGACAACTCGGAGTGGAGACTGCATCCGGCCATCTTCAGAGAGGTGATGGACCGCTTCGGGCGCCCGGAGATCGAACTATTTGCCACCCTACACAACACCCAGCTCCCGAGGTTCTACTCCAGGTACCAAACCCAGGGGGCAGAGGGGGCGGACGCTCTCCGATGCGCGTGGCCCCGGTGACTTCTCTATGCATACCCACCCTTGCCCCTGATTCCCAGGGTCATTCAAAAAAATTCTTTGGGGGGAGGTGGAGGTGGTGCTGATTGCCCCCTATTGGCCCAGGAGGCCATGATTTGCAGACCTCCAATCGCTCTCGGTGGGCAGAGCTTGGAGGATTCCCCAAGAAAGGATCTCCCTCAGGCAGGGGTCACTGGAGCACCCGGAACCCCAATGGCTCCAGTTGACCGCTTGGCGGTTGAGCGGAGCATCCTGAGGGAGGAAAGATTCTCCCCCAGGGTAATAGAAACTATCCAGGCCGCCTGAAGACCCTCCACGGAGCTTATTTACAGCGCAACCTGGCGGGCCTTTTCCACATGGTGTAACTTCCGGGGACAGGACCCAGTGAGAGCCACCGTTCCCTTAGCCAAGGTGGCGCAGTGGTTAGAGTGCTGTACTGCAGGCCACTTCAGCTGACTGTTATCTGCAGTTCAGCAGTTCTAATCTCATCAGCTCAAGGTCGACTCAGCCTTCCATCCTTCCGAGGTGGGTGAAATGAGGACCCAGACTGTGGGGGCGATATGCTGACTCTGTAAACCGCTTAGAGAGGGCTGAAAGCCCTATGAAACGGTATATAAGTCTAACTGCTATTGCTATTGCTTAGCGCTGGAATTTCTCCAGGCAGGCCTGGACAGTGGGCTAACTCCCAACACAATTAGGAGACGTCTCGGCCATCTCATCCGTGCTTCTGTGCGGCAGAGCGCTGACACTCACTCACCAACCCTTGGTCAGGCAGTTCCTGAAGGGTGCGTCTAACCTCAAACCACCCATGGTACACAGGTGCCCTTCCTGGGACATGCACAGGGTGTTGGACGCTCTGACGGGGGCCTCGTTTGAGCCATTGGGAACAGTGTCATTAAAGTTTTTAACCCTTAAGGTGGTGTTTCTAGTGGCCATCATATCTGCCAGATAGATATCAGAGCTGCAGGCCCTGTCCGCTAAGGAGGACCTCTGCATATTTCACCAGGACAGAGTGGTGTTGCGGTTGGATCCCTCCTTCATACCTAAGGTGTGCTCATGCTTCCACAGGTCGCAAGAGCTGATTTTGCCCAATTTTTGTCCAGACCCTTCTCGCCCATTAGAGAGGAAGTGGCACACTCTAGATGTAAGGAGGGCACTGAGGATTTACCTCAGAAGAACCCGGCCGAATAGAAAGTCCCTATTTGTCTCATTCCAACCGGGGTCTCTGGGCAAGAAGGTGACCTCCACCACCATAGGCAGGTGGTTGAGAACCTGAATTGCTACGGCCTACCAGTCCCAGGGCATACAGTCACCGAGCCCCATCACAGCACATTCCACACGAAGTGCGGCCACCACTGCGGCCTGGAAAACGCTGCCCTCATTGACAGAGATATGTAGGGCAGTCACATGGTCTTCCCCTCACCCTTCATGAGGAACTCCAAGTTGGACACCTTTACCTCGGCTTCGTTTGGTCGCAGGGTATTACAGGCGGTTCACAGGGCAGGGGACACACCCCACCAGGCTTAGTTTGGCCATGGGCCCTCAGTATGTTATCCTCCCTAGGGACGTGTTAGCTTTGGTACGTCCCATCCTGGATACTCCTCCCCTCACTATGGAGAAAGGGTGTTGTTACTTACCTAATACGCCTCTTTCATAGTGGGGGAGGAGTATCCCGACCCTCCCTATCATGGTAATGTAACATGATGGATGTTGCACTAATATGTTCAAGTTATAATTCAATAAAAAGTTTGAAACCTTAACAAAGGTCTGGAGTGGATGGCACAACGGGTCGGATAGAGTTCTTCGCCGATAACTGGGCGGTGCCTGGTGGACCAGGGGCGTATACCAAGAGCTTATCTAACTCAGTCCAATCAACGAGAGGATAAGGTCAACCCATCCTGGATACTCCTCCCCCACTATGAGAAGAAGCGTATCAGGTAATGACCAACACCCTTTTACACCCTGTGATTATGAATTCTATAGAACAGGGGTGTCAAACTGGATTTCTTCTAGGGCCGAATCAGCATTGTAGTCTCTGTGAGCTAGCTTTGGGTGGGTGGGGAGATGGGACGGAGGTCTCCTGCAGCACCCTGCCAGCCAAAACAGGGTGTATGGGAGGCCTCGCACAGTCCCCCCTGTGGCCCTTTTTTCGACCTGGATGGCCTCCTGCAATACCCTGCTGACCAGCGGTTCAGCGGTTCTAATCTCACCGGCTCAAGGTTGACTCAGCCTTCCATCCTTCCGAGGTGGGTGAAATGAGGACCCAGACTGCGGGGGCAATATGCTGACTCTGTAAACCGCTTAGAGAGGGCTGAAAGCCCTATGAAGCGGTATATAAGTCTAACTGCTATTGCTACTGCTAAAACGGGGCGTGGGAGGACTCACACGTGTGTCCCCCCCACCCTCTGTTTTGGCTGCCAGAAGCACCACAGGCCGGTCCTATTTGCTGTTTGCAGGCTGGCCCCGAGGCCCAGATTTAACCACCCTGTCAGCTGGATGCAGCCCAGGAGCCTTGAGTTTGACACCCCTGCTATGGAATAACTATGTGCCAAGGTTAAAAAGGTGAGGTTTTTGCCGAATCACTGTCTTAATTTTAAAAGGACCATTTGAAACTACCTTTGCCTTACATATTCAGATGATGGTCAAGGAATCTGCTTTGCAGAGATGGCTAGAAGATAACCCATGGCAGCACTCAAATAATGCTCTATTGCAAGGGCAGTTCTGAAGAAAAGCAAATAAAGCTAGAAAGCCGACTGCACAAGGGGGCATTTTCAGAACGCAAGGCCATTTATTGGACAGTGCTGAAGTGGAATTCACTTAAACTACAGTTCAGATTCTATCTTAGATAGTTCTGCCTTTTAACCTGGAATGCAGTGTAATGGAAAACAGCAGGTATATAGCTCTGAGTGAAAGCAACAGGCATAAAAAGACAGAAAGAGCATTCCACTCAGCATCTGCTTTAATTACTCTTTTGCTCCCTTCATCTTTACAAATACAAAAAAAAATGGCAATGAAACGAGAATATTAATAGCTGAAAACAGGAGAGAATTACTTTGATTTTCTGATATTTTGATCAGTAACTTCTCCATTCTCTTCTATTTTAATCTGAAATCAAAAGAAGCCATTCCAACTCTGGGTATAGAAATAAATTAAACACCTCTTATAAGTCCTATTAAAAAAAACAACCCAAAAAAACAGAGTAGCTCGTTGTTCCAGGTAGTCCTTGATTTATGACCACAATTGAGCCCAAACTTTCTGTGGCTAAGTTAGACAGATGTTAAAATGAGTTTTCCCCCATTTTATGACCTTTCTTGCCACAGTTGTTAAGTGAAGCACTGCAGTTGTTGAGTTAGTAGCTCGGTTGTTAAGTGAATCCGACTTCCCCATTGACTTTGCTGTCAGAAGGTCGCAAAAGGGGATCACCTGGACCCTCTCCCCCCTGACATTGTAACCATCATAAATGGCCATATATCCCAATATTGATCATGTGACCATAGAATGCAGCAATTGTCATGTGAAAAATGGCCATAAGTCACTTATTTTCAATGCTGTGATAACTTTGAACAATCACTAAATGAATGCTTGCAAGCAGAGGTGGTATTCAGCAAGTTCTGATCAGTTCTGGAGAACCGGTAGTGGAACTGTTGAGTAGTTCTGAGAACCGGTAAATATCACCTCTGACTGGCCCTGCCCCCATCTATTCTCTGCTTTCCGAGTCCCAGCTGATCGGGAGGAAATGGGGATTTTACAGTACCCTTCCCCTGGAGTGAGGAGTGAATGGAGATTTTGCAGTATCCTTCCCTAGAGTGGGGAAGGAATGGGGATTTTGCAGTATCCTTCCCCTGGAGTGGAGTGGGAATGGGGATTTTGCAGTATCCTTCCCCTGGAATGGGGAAGGAATGGGGATTTTGCAGTATCCTTCCCCTGGAGTGGAGTGGGAATGGGGATTTTACAGTATCCTTCACCTACAGTGGGGAGGGAATGGGGATTTTGCAGTATCCTTCCTCTGGAGTGGGGTGGGAATGGAGATTTTACAGTATCCTTCACCTACAGTGGGGAGGGAATGGGGATTTTGCAGTATCCTTTCCCTGCCACGCCCACCAAGCCACGCCCACAGAACCGGTAGTAAAAAAAAAAATTGAACCCCACCACTAGTTGCAAGTCAAGAACTACCTGTAATTGCTGTTATGGGGTTGAATATTAAAAGAAATTATGATGTCAAGCAGAAACGTCTAGGGAGGTTCTTAAGGAATTTCCAGAAAGTGATCATTTGCATATTTTTTGTTCCTTGTTGTTTAGGTCTTTTAATATTATGATTTCTGTGAGGGAACATGGGAATTTGATCCAGGTGCCACTCCTTTTTCTTGGCCAAAGGCTATCTAATAATACCTGCTTCCTAATCACTTCTCACTTGCAGTGCCCAGGATATCTTTTGTGGTGGCTGTCCTCTTCTCACTTTGTAAAGTTTGATCTTGTGGTTAAAATGTAATTCCTTTGCTGTAAAATGGATTTGCTCTGCATGCTAAGGTTGTATGAACCTTGTATGCTGAGACTGAGTCTCTTAGATTTTTCTTAATCCCGCCTTTATTCTTTTTATAGAATAGAATTCTTTATTGGCCAAGTGTGATTGGACAAACAAGGAGTTTGTCTTTGGTGCAGATGCTCTCAGTGTACACAAGAGAATAAAATACATTCATCAAGAATAAAAGATACAACACTTAGTGATAGTCAGGGTTACTAATAAGCTGTCAAATTGTACTAGGAAACAAATAAAAACAATATAAATTGAAAAATACAAACAACTTGGTTATAGTCATAAGTGGGGAGAGATAGATACGAGGAAGGAAGAGAAGAATAATAGTAATACATTCTTAGTAAATTATTGACAGTGTTGTGGGGATTAGTTGTTTAGCAGAGAGAGAGCATTCGGGAAATAAGGCAGCAAAATCACTTTGTACTTCTTCCTCCTGCTGTCTTCCCCACAACAACAATCCTGTGTAGTGTGTTGGGCTGGAAATGTGACGGGTTCAAAGCCACCCAGCCAGCTTGCATTCCTAAAGTGGGACTAGAATTTACAGTCTCCTGATTTCTAGTCTGGGCCAAAGTCTCTCTTTGCTCTGCTACCCAGGCTCTGATGGCAGACAGGAGCCTAAAAATACCTTGTATCTTTAAATCTACAGCATAAAACTATTTTTTAAAATGCAAAATCGCTACAGAGGGTGGTGGGGTTTCTTTTAGCAATTTTGCAATGGGTATTTAAAAAAAAAATTTTTTTTTAGTGCATGAGATTCATTTCTTGGACTGCTTCCAGGCGCACTGTTAAAATATTTTTTTTAAAAAAAACAAGGTCTTAAAAACCACGGGCTGCTTAGATATTAGTTGCTTAAGAATAGTTTAGTTCTGTAAATGAAGATAAGCATTTCCCACATTAAAGTGTAGCTACACACTCCTTTCTTTGAAATAGAATACCACCTCACCTTTAAAATGAATTCATGTAAAGTTTGCAATGATGATTAGATAAAAGGCTTAATGAACAACTCGCTGATCGTTGAATGAACAGAAATAATTAGACTCTTAAGCATCTTTATACTTAGCCTTCACCCTTCATGTTCCCCATGGACACAGTAGTCTGAGGAAATTATTGGAGAAAAAAAACCACAGTGAGAGTCAGTTTTCCTTTAGGATTTCTCTGCTAGCTTAATTCCAGCCACTTTTCTTTCACAGCAGCTCCTACTGAGAACTCCTGTTACTTGGAGACAGTCTCAGTTTTATTTTGTTTCTGAGAAAGATAGGTGAAACTTTAAAAGAAGTGAAATGTGTACAGACTCGTTTTTTTTCTAATCAAAGGAATGTTTTGTGCAGGGGAGAAATCGGGACTCCTCTATTTCTTCGCTGTTTAATTAGATATTAAGCCCACCCTCCCCTAGGGGGAAATTAAAGCTGTCTTGCCTGAGCTGCCTTGAGATCCACCTCCTCCAGCTTCAAATTATCCTGCTGTATGGAAAAATAATTGTACAAAAAGAACTCTAAGCTATTCATTTTGAGAAGCGCGCAGCTATATTAGCCTTTTGCGACAAAACAAGATTTCATGGCACATTAAGTATTAACAAATGTATTAAGGTCACTTCAGATGCATGAATTATGCTATTTCTTTAAAAGTGCGATGAGCCTCTTGTTTACTTAATCTATACAGGTAGTCCTTGGTTTATAGCAATTTGTTTAGTGACCATTCAGACAAGGCCGCTGAAAAAAGTAACTTGTGACTGTTTTTCACATTTATGACTCTTGCAGTCTTCCCTTGGATGTTTTTTGGATGTTTAGCGACTGGTTCATATTTATGACAGTTGCAGTGTCCCAGGATCATGTGATCATGTTTTGCAACCTTCTGACATCGAAGTTACTGGAGAAGGAAGTCAGTTTCACTTAACAATATTTTACAGGTCCTCTACTTACAACCACAATTGAGCCCAATTTTTCTGTTGCTAAGTGAGAAAGTTGTTAAATAAATTTTGTCCCATTTTAAATTTTGCCCCCTTTCCTGCCACAGTTGTGAGCCAGTTGCCAAGCATCCAAATTCTGATTATGTGGCCATGGGGATGCTGCAACAGTTGTAAGTGTGGCAAATGGCCATAGGTCACTTTTTTGAACGATCACTAAATGAATTGTTGTAAGTCAAGGACTACTTGTACTAACATAACTGTAGAGATTCTCACTTAACAACAGAAAATGTGGGCTCAATTGTAGTCTTAACTCAAGGTCTGCCTTAACTGGAAGATGGGCTGTATCGTGGTGTTGCTTTAGAATTTTAAATGCATTTACTTCAGCTGAAATATCTTACTTTAGGGAAACATTTAAAAACTGTAGAGTGAAATTTAATGGCACTCTACTTACAGGATTCAGTTGAAATTAAAAGAGGTTGCTTGTCATTGCCACTTGATGGAATGGCTGTGCACCTGGAAATGGAACAGAAGTGCCTACAGACATCTATTGCACAATTAGGTTGGGTATAATTAGATTTGAAAATGGCAGAACTAAAAATTCCCTGTTTTCTCTCTATGAATATTTAGATTTATAAAGGCGAAATTGTCTCTCTTCAGCTATCTTTTTTTTATGGTAGAAAATAGAATAGAATAACAGAGTTGGAAGGGACTTTGGAGGTCTTCCAGTCCAACCCCCTGTTCAGGGAGGAAACTCTATACCATTTCAGACAAATGGTTATCCAATTTTCGGGTTCTTTGGAGAATAGCTTGACTCCCTATTCTTTGTGGCAACCCCTGAGATATTGGAACACTGCTATCATGTCTCCCCTAGTCCTTCTTTTCATTAAATGAAGGATTAGACAACAATATTTAGAGATGTTTTGTGATCACTTATGATCATTTGAAAAATTCCACAGATAAATCTAACCCTAATTGACTTAAAGTTTAATTAATTAAACTAATTCAACATACAAACTCCTGAATCTTATAGGTAGTCCTCGCTTTATGACCACTGTTGAGCGCCAAATTTTTGTTGCTAAATAAGATAGTTGTTAAATGAGTTTTGCTCCATTTTATGACCTTTCTTGCTATTGTTAAGTGAAGCACTACAGTTGTTAAGTTAGTATCATGTTTGTTAAGTGAATTTGACTTCCCCATTGACTTTCCTTGTTAGAATGTTGCAAAGTTGATGATGTGACCCCAAATTTTCGGGACAGTGTCATAAATGACTTTTTTCAGTGCCGTTGTAACTTTTGAATGGTCGCTAAACAAAAGGTTGCATGGCACATTTAGCAACTGCAGTGATTCACTTAACAGCTGTGGGAAGAAAGATTGTAAAATGAGGCAAAACCCACTTAACTATCTTGCTTAGCAACAGAAAATTTGGCCTTAATTGTGATTTTAAGTCAAGGACTACCTGTAACCCCCCCCCCCCCAATCAAGGAAATCTATTCTATTTTTGTATCTGCTTGTTAAAAGTATTTTAAAACCTTTAAATTGTTTAATGAAACAAAATCTATACAGAGCTTTGCACAGAAGTACAGGTAGTCCTCGATTTGCAACTGTTCATTTAGCGACCATTAAAAGTTATGGTCTGCAGCGTCTTTTATACAGCAAATCGGCATGCAAAATGTCATTCATGCAAATTCCTGCATGATTGCAATTAGAAAAATTGAGGTGTGTGTTCACAAAATATTAAGCTTAAAGCAGGATTATAAATATATACACATCACAGGAGTTAAGCAATGGGTGAAATTTGAGATAGCTGAAGTATGCAACTAGTGGCAGACCACAATTTTCTCTCATACAGGGTAAGTAGCTTTACTTAGATTCCGTATCTCTAGTGTGCTGTAAGAATTAATTAAATGCATTTACTTCTGGAAAACACTGTTGAAAGATGTATAAACCGAAAGTATATATCTTGCACTAGGAGAAAATGTACACTTTGAAGGTTGTTTCATGTTGTGATAAGCTGATATGAAACTTGGGTAAAGTCCTAGTAAGAGTTTGAAATAATGACAGCAAAAAAAAAATAGTGATAAGGAAGATTGCAAACAGCATATATTTACTTTTAACTACTGTAGGAACTTGAATATCTTCGAAAACAAGTCAATGTTGTAACTTAACTTGTTCTTATTTCTAATCAAAGATATATTGAGCATCTACTGTAAAAAATAAGATACTAGCTTTGCTATGGTTTGCATTGTTTATTTCTTTTGTTATTTGATTTATATCCTATCTTAATCTCCAGGAACTCATAGAGATAAACATAATACTCCAGTTTTTTCCCCACAGCAACAATCTAACAAGATTGACTGAACTGAAAGAGACATCAAAGTAATTTACTGACTTATTTATTAATTAAATTTGCATAGCTGCCCCATCTCACAAGCATAACATGGTGAACTTCCCTTGTTTAGATCTCCCTGTTGGGATCTCCCCAAAGCTGGTTATAAAGTGGGCATCTGTATAAGTGTTTTAAATCAAGTGTAACTAATTTTAGGCAGACTTGCATCTGGATTTTCTCACTTCTAGTCCAGCATTTTAACCCCTGCATCAGGGGTGAGCAACTATGGCCCCTTTACGATGGACTTCAACTCCCAGAATTCTTGAGCCAGCATGGAATTTCAAGCCAGAATTCCAGGCATGGCTGACTCAGGAATTCTGGGAGTTGAAGTCCACAGGTTGTCAAGGGGCCATAATTGCCCACTTCTGCATTACACAATGCTGTTGCTGGTGTGCTGTTTTAAATCAGCTTTTGCCATCTTTATTCCGGAAATGTTAGTTATCTTTGGAAAGCTGTGCTGTGTAAATATTTAGACAGATGTAGCAAAGCTGGCATCTTTCATTATAATTAGGATAACTTTTGAAAAGTCTTTGGGCCTTCAGACATCTCACCTTCTCTTACTAATGCAGGCATGCTAATTGGACAGACTTTATTCTCTATGCTACACAGGTAGTCCTTGACTTACATTCGTTTAGTGACTGTTTGAAGTTACAACAGCACTAAAAAGGGACTTTTGACTGTTTTTTACGCTTATGACTATTGCAGCATCCCGATGGTCATGTTATTGAAATTTGGATGCTTGGCAATATTTATGATTCTTACAGTACTCTGAGGTCATGTGATTACCTTTGCTGACCTTCTGCAAACAAAGCCAATGGGGAAGCCAGATTCACTTAACAACCGTGTTACTCACTTAACTACAGTGAGTAACTGTGGCAAGAAAGGTCATAAAATGGAGGTAAAACACACTTAACAACGGTTTTGCTTAGCAACAGAAAGTTTGGACTCCACGGTGGCCATAAATCAAGGATTACCTCTATAGCAGAGAGAATAAAGTTTGTCCAATTTTAGTGCGCTTGCTAATTGAGTAATGCTTCAACTCTTTTATGTCACTGCTATCACCCACAAGAATAAATTAGTTGTCAGACCCGGAAGCCTCAAAGTGAAACTTTGAGGAAATTCAAGCCTCAGAGTTTTATTTCATTATTGGGGGTGGGGTGGGGGTGGGGGGGTGTTTCTTGGAATCCTGACATTAGCATTTTTTTATTTTTGATACATAGACATGCATCCCCATTCTTTACTCTGCACAAAACGCTCAAGAGTATTTATTGTTTTTCTTATAATTTAATAATTATAATTATTTGTAAATAATTACGTGTAGTTGAATTTAGAAACCTCGCTCTAACCTCTCCCTCACAGAGGACATAGCTAGATCCTCTCAAGATCACTTCTTCTTTACTTTGCCGGATGCTCTTTTTCCTAATATTCTTTTTCCAAAGTGCCATCCTAATATTATTAGTTCAATTCAAGGGCAACTATAAAGGGGTTTCTTCCACCTTAAGCTTTCAAGCAGCACTAATTCCTTTTGTGTGTAATTTTGACTTAGTTTCCATCTTAAAATAATCTAGGAGGAGAAATAAAAAATTCCAGGCATATTCAAGCTGTCTGATGCTCTGGAGGATTGATTTAAAAAATAAAAATAAAAAAAATCCCCAAAGAATGCTTTGGAACAGAAATGCATTCTAGCACCACAGACCTCTGGACGGCCTTCCTTGTCTTGCTGTGAGGAAAAGAAAAACGTGCACTTTTGTTCCCTTATTATTCTTCCATATTTTTGTTTTCCCCGTTCCCTCTAAAAGTCTGTACAGTTAACAGGTAGTCCTCATTTTACAACAATTCATTTAGCGACCGTTCACAGTTACAGCAGCACTGACAAAAGTGACGCTTGGCAATTTATTCACTTATCAGCTAGTCAGGAAAGCTCGTAAAATGGGGTAAAACTCCCTTAATAAATATCTCGATTTAGCGACAGAAACATTGAGCTCAATTGCCATAAATCAAGGACTACCTATGAGCCATGGTGGCGCAGTGGTTAGAGTGGAGTACTGCAGGTTACTTCTGCTGCCTGCCAACTGCCTGCAATTTGGCAGTTCGAATCTCATCAGGCTCAAGGTTGACTCAGCTTTCCATCCTTCCAAGGTGGGTGAAATGAAGACCCAAATTGTTGGGGGCAAGAGGCTGACTCTGTAAACTGCTTGGAGAAGGTTGTAAAGCAGTATATAAGTCTTAAGTGCTATTGCTATCTGTATTTGGCCTGGGTTTCTGGTGGCTGTAGCTCTTTTTTAAATGTTATTTAATATCACTCAACTCTTGATGTTACCAGATGCTGATCTTTTTACTGTCTCTTCTTAACATTTTGTAATCAGTTTTTGCCCTACTCTAAATGTTCTACCTAGTCACACTTTCAATATTTCTCCCTTAAGTGGATTATCCGATGGCTCTAATGCTGTTTGTATTTCCTAGTTGGTCCCTCTTCTAACCGCTTTGCGGCTACTGTGATTCCTGATTCACCATTGTTCCTTTTGTTCCTGAGAGCAGCTGTTGAGATCTAAACAGCAGCCACACTTACTTATTAATATGACAAGTATCTCTTTAGTAGGGACACTTAATGTCATTTCACACCCTTCAATCAATTTAAATAGGAGCAGGCTAAGGATGAACTATTATTTAAATACAGCCATATCGATCTCGGCATTAGAAAATAAGGAGTGAAACGGTTTTTTTTACACGTTCAATCACAAAAAGCTCTGTCTTCTCTGGAAAAAAAAATGACACAAGAAATCTTCCCTCGAGGTGAGGATGGCTTCAACACTTCTAAGCTTCCCAAGGTCTCTTAAGGCCTGGTTATGCCACCAGGCCCAGAGATCCCAGGGGATGGGTGAATTGTTATTAAGCATCCTTTCGTCTATTAATTTTAGCTATTATATAATGTTTTATTTCTCATTGTAGGTGAAGTTTTTATATATTTAGTGTGTTAGTCTTGTGTGCTGCTCAGAAACACTTCTTCTTGTGAGATGGTGATGGTGGGTGAAATATAAATTAGATGAATAAATAAATGCACTTTAATTACTTTGCAAAAAATTTCTTTTTCATTTTATTTTACAGCAGCAAACTTTTGTAATTGGCCTATGATTATGATGGGTGTGCTTGAGAGTTTTAGATATCGACAATTACCTAGGTTCACCAAATGCTGAAAATGTATTTATTTATTTATCAAATGTATTTGCCACGGGACAAAAAGTAACACAATCTTATCTTGTCATTATTTCACTCGGCTTTTCTACAATTTTAAGCATTGCCTTAAGTATCCCCTTTCTTATAATAGATACATAGTTTACTAGAAAGCATCTTTCAAAATACTTGCAAGTTACTGAAGCAGTTTTCATATGGTGTGACCTCTGCTAATTTCAATGGTTTTACCTAAAGTTCATGAAATATTGTTAAAAGGAAAAAGCGGAGCATCACTCACGTAGGGTTCTCATACAATGAAGAAGATGTAAGCTAGTTTCATGGACTATAAATATGTATCTGCATATTTTTCACCTATAATTTTATAACACTTTTTCCACAGTGTTGACTTTCATATTCAAATTCAGCTTTTCTTTTTCTTGTAGCTTTTTTCCAAAATGTCATTTATATCTATAGTGGGTATCCTCCAGGTGTACATATAGTCCTCGACTTACGACCTTAGTTGAGCCCAACATTTCTGTTGTTAAGTGAGACATTTTGAAGTGAATTTTGCCCCATTTTATGACCTTTCTTGCCACAGTTGTTAAATAAATCGTTGCATTTGTTAAGTTAGTAACATGGTTGTTAAGTGAATCTGTCTTCCTCGGGGACTTTGCTTGTCAGAAAGTTGCAAAAAGTGATCGAGCCCCAAATTTATGTTGCTAAGTGAGATCTTTTGTTAAGTAGGTTTTGCTTCATTTTATAACCTTTCTTGCCACAGTTGTTAAATAAATCATTGCAGTTGTTAAGCTAGTAACACGGTTGTTAGGAGAATCTGACTTTGCTTGTCAGAAGGTCTCAAAAGGGGATCGGGTGACACCCCCCCCCCCAGGACACTGCAACCGTCATAAATATGAGTCAGTTATCCAGCGGCTGAATTTTGATCACATGACCACGGGGATGCTGCAACAGTCTTAATTGTGAAAAGTGGTTGTAAGTCATTCCCCCCCCAGTGCTGTTCTAACTTTGAAAGGTCACTAAGTGAATCATCGTAAGTCGAAGACTACCTGTATAAAGTCAACGTTTAGAATTCACGGAAGTGCCTGATGCTTTGATGTAACCCTCTGGGACCTCTTAAAATCCATTTATCTGCAGGGTTACCAATCTGGGGAAATCTGAGCGAGATCATTCCTGAAAGCATCTATGAAAAATTCTGGGGAAAAAATGGATTTAAAAAAGAATAAAAGTTTAACACTTCTCACGGCTGCTGCGATTTCCCCCTGCCAATCCCCTTCCTTCCTTTTAAGGGCTGTTTTTTTTTCTCTCTGGTCTACCTCCAAATGGCTCCTTGGGTTCTCAAGACAGAGGAAGAAAGCCAGTATGACTGGTTTTTAGATTTGCTTGAGAAGAAGAGGAGGAGGAGGAGGAGGAGGCAAAGCCGCAATAGCCTTCTGGGTTTCTCCCTTCCCTCCAGAAAAGAGCTGCCTCTGAGCTCTGGAGTTGCTACAAAGGAGGCACCTACTTAATGAAGGGGATTAGTGGGACGGTGTGAGGTTCTGCGCTTTGCTGTCAGGGCCGCTCCTTCCCGTGTAGTGACTTTCCTCAACCCCTTGATCGGACAGACGCCATCTTAACAAAATGAAATTCAATGTAGAGTTTCCAAGTTTCAAAGTTTAATAAAATGTGTATGCCGCCCACTCCCATTGGGACTCTGGGCGGCTCACAACAAGACAAAGAAACATTTAAAATTTAAAATAGAAAATACAATATTAAAATTCCACATCATCCATACCATCTAGCGGGGCTGGATATCAATCAACAGCCCCAGGCCTGCCGGAACAGCCAGGTCTTGACGGCTTTACGGAAGGCCGGGAGAGTGGTTAAGGGTCCGGATCTCTATGGGTAGATCGTTCCACAGGGCCGGCGCAGCAACAGAGAAGGCCCTCCCCCGGGGAGCCGCCAGCCGGCATTGTCCGGTTGATGGCACCCGGAGGAGGCCCAACCTGTGCGATCTTGTTGGTCGTTGGGAGGTAAGTACAGTCTTACATTTAGGCAAGAAAAACCAAAAAAAAAGTACACATATAGACTGGGTGAAACCAGGCTTAATAGCAGTGACTGTGAGAGGGATCTTGGAGTCTTAGTGGATAACCAGGTAAATATGAGCTAGCAGTGTGTGGCGGCAGCCAAAAAAGCAATCCTAAACTGCATTAACAGGGATACAATCAAGATCAAGGGAGGTATTAACACCACTCTATAAAGCCTTTAAGTAAGACCACACCTAGAATACTGCATCCAGTTTTGGTCATCACACTATAAAAAAGAGGTTGAGACTCTAGAAAAAGTGCAAAGAAGAGCAACAAAGGTGATTAGGGGCCTGGAGGCTAAAACATACGATGAATGGTTGCAGGAAATGGGTAGGCTAGTCTAGTGAAGAGAAAACCCAAGGGAGACATGATAGCAGTCTTCCAATATTTGAGGAGCTGCCACCGAGAGGAAGGAGGTCAGGTTATTTTCCAAGGCACCTGAAGGCCAGACAAGGAAGAATGGATGGAAACTAACCAAGGAGAGATTCAACCTGGAAATACGGAGAAATTTTCTGACAGGGAGAGCAATCAACCAATGGAACAGAAGTTGCCTTCGGAAGTTGTGGGAGCATCATCACTGTAGGCTTTCAAGAAGAAATTGAACTGCCATTTGTCAGAGATGGTGTAGGATCTCCTGCTTGGGCGGAGTGTTGGACTAGATGACCTACAGTACAAGGTCCCTTCCAACTCTGTTAAGCTGTTAATCTCCAAGGCAATATTGAATATAGGTGGTCTTCGACTTAACGACCACAATTGAGCCCAGAATTTGTGTCGCTCAGTCAGAAATTTGCGAAGGGAGTTTTAACCTATTTTGTGACTTTTCCTTGCCATGTTTGTGAAGCGAGTCCCTGCAGTTCTTAAATTAGTCACACGGTTGTTAAGTGAATCTGTCACCCCACCCCCATTGATTCTGCTTGTCAGAAGATTGCAAAGGATGGTCACATGACCCCGGGTTAGTGCAACTGTCATGTATATCAATCTGTCAAATTTAAATTTCGCAAATGTACATTTCCCCATGGGGATGCTGCAATAGTCATAAGTGTGAAAAATGGTCATGTCCCTTTTTCAGTGCCATTGTAGCTTCGATCACTAAATGAACTGCTGTAAGTTGAGGACTACCTGTATGTTATGTGGCCAAGTGTGATTAGACACACAAGGAATTTGTCTCCAGTGTAGAAGCATGTACATGCCAAGCGACCAAATAATTGTAATCATCATCATCATAATGCCAATAAGAGGGGAGAGTAAAGAAGATAATAATGCTTTAGCCATATTACGTGGGTAATACACACAGACATTATTAAACAGCGCTGTGAGAGTTAGATCTACAGTGGAACGATGGCACAAGGGGAAAAAAACTGTGCGTCTAATTGTTTTGGCAAGCAGATAGTCCTCAACTTAAAATAATTCATTGAGTGACTATCCGAAGTTACAATAGCACTGAAAAAAAGTGACGTTACAACTTGCCCTTATGATTGTTGCAGCATCCCCATGGTCGCGTGATCAAAATTTGGATGCCTGGCAATTGACTCATATTTATGACGGTCCTGGGATCATGTGATCCTCTTTTGGAACCTTCTGACCGTGAGGGAAGAAGTCAAATTCACTTAACAACCGTGTGACTAACTTAACAACTGCAGTGATTCACTTAGCGGTGGCAAAAAAAAAGGCTGCAAATTGGGTCAAAACTCACTTAACAAATCTCTCACTTAACCACAGAAATGTTGGGCTCGATTGTGGTCATTAAGTCGAGGGCTCCCCGTATTTTGTAAATGGTTAACTTTCTCACACTGGTTACATCTTATTACTGCTGCATAATTTCATGCCATAATTTTGTTTACATTTAAAATGAAATGAAGCTTCCCCTTTTTGCTACATGTTTCTGTAACATGTGCAGAATATCTTCCCTTTAGGCAAATGAAGGGCTGCGTTTGCTCAACATTTTTCTTCTTCTGTCGTTTAACCAGATTGGCGGGTTCTGGGACAATATGATCCATGGTGTAAAATCATCCAGATTGCTACTGAGAAGCGTGTCCGAATTGATATTTATGTTTAAGCTGCTATTGTAGAATTCAATATTTCATTGACAGGTCCTAGTGGCTATTGATGAAAAGTAAACTTCTTTTTATTAGGTGTGTATTCTTCATCTTATCAGACAAATGAGCCCAAGCAGAGCTCAGTATTAGGAAAAAAAACCCATATTCCTGACTTTCACTTGAACTTCCCAGGTTTGCCACAAAAATAATAATAATGGAAGTACTGGTGGTCCTCGACTTACGATGGTTCATTTAGCGACCATTCACAGTTACAACAGCGCTGAAAAAAGTGACTTATGACCGTTTTTCACATTTACGACCATCGCAGCATCCCCATGGCCAAGGGATCAAAATTTGGATGTTGGGCAACTGATTCATATTTATGACGGTTGCAGTGTCCCGGGGCCATGTGATCCCTTTTTGTGATCATCTTATAACCAAAGTCAAGATTCACTTAACAGCTGGGTTGCTAACTTAACCACTGCAGTGATTCATTTAACAACTGGCAAGAAAAAAGTCATCAAATGGGACAAATACACTGTTTCGCTTAGCAACAGAAATGTTGGGCTCCATTCTGGTCGTAAGTCGAAGACCACCTGTTTTGCTAGTTTGTTCACTGTCGGATATTCATGCTTTAAATGTTAATCAATGAGCCGTGGTAGCGAAGTGGTCAGAATGGAGTACTGCAGGCCACTTCTGCTGACTGCCGGCTGTCTTCAGTTCTGCAGTTCAATCCTGACCGACTGAAGGTTGACTCAGCCTTCCATCCTTCCGAGGATCGTAAAATGACCCAGATTGTTGTGGGGATGATATGATGACTCTGTTAACCGCTTAAGAGGGGGCTGTAAAGTACTGTGAAGTGGTATATAAGTCTTAAGCTCTATTGCTAATGTTTGATGACGGAAAGTAGAAGTGGAGAATTGCTCCCAAGTTAACTTTGTGTAATGGATTAGCAATCAGGCTGTTTAAACTGTACAGTCCTCAATTTATGACCACAATTGAGCCCAAAATTTCTGTTACTGGCAGTCATTTATTAATAATAGGGTTTTGCCCCATTTTACCACCTTTTTTTGCCACATTTGTTAAGTGAATCAGCGCAGTTAAGTAAGTAACACGGTTGTTAATCTGGTTGACTTTGATTTTCATAAAGTCACATGATCTTTGGACTCTGCATAATGCGAATCATAAATACGCGTCAATTGCCAAGAATCCAAATTTTGATCCCATGGCCACGGGGATATGCTACAACAATGATAAGTGTGAAAAATTGATCATAATCATTTCTTTTTCAGTGCTGTTGTGAATTCAGTCACTAAATGAACTGTTGTAAGTAGAGAGGGCTATCTATATTATATAGTTTACCATTAATCTAGTATTCCTACAAATCTTTTCTCAATCAAGAGCTGAAAATTATTTACAGTATTTTGAGGCATTTGGTCTAAGGCCCAAGTGTAGCAACTCAGCATATTGGCTGGGGAATTCTGGGAGTTGAAGTCCACGCGTCTTAAAGTTGCCAAGGTTGGGAGACCCTGATCTAGGAGAACAGTTTGGGAGTTTGCCAAGCATACTGCTTGCCCTTGGTCATACTGTCAAGCCCTTTATCTGATGAATTTAACGAAAGTGAAAAGTGAAGCTGCTTAAAAGACCCTTGGGCTGTGTTGTGGGAATAATATTTCTTGGCTATTGCTCATATGGCTTTGCTATAAAAAAATACTACCTTTTGTGGTAACATTTCTTATTGCAACAGTATTATTTTAACACAGAACTTAAGTAAAATAATTTATGTTGATTAACTTGGGTATAGAACACATTTTTTTAAAAGAATTGTTTCCCCCTTCCTCCAGTTTCAAGCTGTGGTGGGGACAGTATAAAATGTGGTGGAATCGTCTCTATCACCAGGGTTTTATATATCCATTTGTGCACTCTAGAGAACAGTTTACATTAGTTTAAAAAGTGGAACTATTGACTATATGGAATAATAGCTGAAATACGCACCTGATGAAAGGTTGAAGTCAGCCTTCATTATCACAATAATATTTGAACGAATACACTTGCAGTTAGAAACTTAATTGTATATTTGTAAGGCCAAAGAAGGAAAACTTAACGACAATCCCATTCACACTTCAAGGCAAGTTATTTGTTTGTTAAAGTTTCTATGTCCCCCGTCTTTGCTAATTCAATGACTCTGGGCAGCTTACAAGAAAATAAAAGGAAAAACCATATACCTTTATTAAATATCGATATCATGTACATTGCATAATTTCCGTGGTCATGAGGCCAGCGTGACTATACACGGAGGTGCAGGGAATGCTGTTAACATTTCCACCATAGTCGCACCCATTAATACCCTCAGGTGCTTTGGAGAATAGCTTACCTCCTTCCTCTTTGTGGCAGCCCCTCAAATAATGTCAGACTGCTGTCATGTCACTTCTAGCCTTTCTTTTCATTAAATTAGACATACCTAATTTCTGCAACCGTTTGTTTTTAGCCATGCTGCTTTCTAATAAAATTACACACCGAAGCAAGTGGTTGTGAAAGATGATTTGAAAATAAGCTAAAGTTGATGGGTCTTTGTGTGCGCATGCATGCTTTTGGCTGACTCTGCCAAAGCCAGTTGCAGTTCTGGGCAATCTTTTCAAAATTATATTGTAGTAGTACGTGGTCAAGTGACATCCCACCAATGACAGCATCTGTCATGAATGGTGACATCATTGGCTGTATGCCACAGTCTTCCTTGCCTCTCATGGCACCTATGAGGGTCAATTATTTTTTACCACTATCTTGAGTTTGTTGCTGCCCCGTCGGTGACAGTTTTTAAGGGCAAGAACGGGTCATAAGTCACTTTTTTTTCAGCAATGTAATTTTAAATGGTTGCTGAACAAATGGTTATAAGTAGAGGATTACTATAGAGCAGGATAGAAACACAAACTAGGGAACTGACCTGAATAGAAGAGAATATATAGGGAGTCCTCGACTTACAACAGTTCCTTTAGTGACCGTTCAAATTTACAACTGCCCTGAAAAAAGTGACTTACGACCGTTTTCACATTTAATGTCCATTATAACAACCTCTGATGACCACATGATCCATTGTGATCCAAGATCAGTTCCATTAGCAACCGACTCATATTTATGGCAGTTGCTGTGTCCCAAGGTCATGTGATCAACTTTTGCGACCTTCTGACAAGCAAAGTCAATGGGGAAGCCAGATTCACTTAACAACTGAGGCAAGAAAGGTCATAAAATGAGGCAAAATTCGCTTAACAGCTGTCTCACTTTGCAACAGAAATTTTGGGCTCAATTAAGGCTTTACGTCGGGGATGACCTGTCAGGTAGCTCAGGGTTGAACAGTGGAGTCCTTGCTCTGAGTTTGGTTGTTTGCTTGTAGATGTTTCATTCTCCAACTAGGTAACACCATCAGCACCAAAAATTCCATAGTCTCGAACCATGAAGGATTTTCTAGACCAGGGGTTGGCAACCTTGAACACTCAAAGAGCCACAAAGATGCTAACCGGAAGCCCCCTGCTCAATTCTGGAGCCAACTGGAAGTCCATAGAGTCTCCTCCTAGTGCGGTGTCCTTTTTTCCTCTGCCGACCGGAAGTCTGGTTCCCACCACCACAGAGTCTCTTCCTAGCGCGGTGTCCTTTTTCCTCTACCTATCCTAACTGAAAGCCCTATCAATTGTGGAGCTGATCGGCGAAAGGGAGCCGCAGCAGAGGGATGAAAGAGCCACATGCAGCTCCACAGCCCTGACATAAACCTTTGTACTATTTCTGATCTCACTTTAAGAGCTCCTCTGTGTACTAACACCTTTTACGACCACAACTGAGCCTAACATTTATGTTGTTAAGTGAGACATTTGTTAGGTGACTTTTGCCTCATTTTACAACGGTTCTTGCAACAACTGTTGTTTAGTGAATCCCCCCAGCTCATAAGTTAATAACACTGGTTGTTAAATGAATCTGGCTTCCCTAGTGACTTTGCTTGTCAGACAGTCGCAAGAGCTGATCACATGACCCCGGGACACAGCAACCGTCATAAATATGAGTCAGTTGCCAAGTGCCTGAATTTTGATCACATGATCGTGGGGATGCTGCAAAGGTAGTAACTGCGAAACACATTCCTAAGTCACATTTTTCAGTGCTATTGTAACTTTGAAAGGTCACTAAATGAAATTTTGTAAGTCGAGGACTACCTGTAGTCTAAGTAGCAAGTAGTCCATGGTATGGATTAGTCCTGAAAGGCTATCACAGGATTCTCTATTCCCATGATGGCAAACCTATGGCACGCGTTGGCACATGGAGCCCTCTCTGTGGGCACACAAGTGGCTGCCCAGCTCAGCTCCACCGCGCATGAGTGTGCACCTCCTGCCGGTCAGCTGATTTTGGGGTCTCTGTCACGCATGTGGGAGACCTGCATGCATGCGTGTGAGGGTGTGTGTGTCCTGTGTGCATGCACGGGCTGCGGGGGGCATAGAGGGTGTGGTGCCCCCCCCCCGCGGCCCATTTTTGGTCCCAGGAGGCTTTAGGGCATGCGCAGGGGGTGGCGGCACATGTGTGTGCCTGCGTGCGCGCACACATTGCATTATGGGTGTTGGCAAAAAGGTTAGCCATCACTGCTATATTCCTTCTTTCTTACTGATTGGTGTCACACTGATCATTCCATGGAAACTTCCAAGATTCAGGAATGTTACTCTTTGACTCTTAGTAAAGCCTTGTTTGGGTCTCAGTGTGATTTAGCTGGGCATAATAGACTTTTGTGGTGTATCTGGATAACAAAAGAAAGTTAATTGGTTTGAATGTTCTTTTACAAAGGCCAGATTAGGTCGTCTATTTATTTTTTATTTTTTAGTAAATCAAATGAAGATATCCCACGCTTCATAAAGGCCTGCAATCTTTTAACTAATTAAAAAAAATGTGATTAATTGCAGTAAACAGGATTTGAGCAGGCATGGGCAAGAACATAATTCGTGAATCCCATCAAACCCTGCAATTGAGTTGAGTTCAGTTTGCACGAGCGTATAATTATTTTTCTCTAGCAGTCAAGTAAGAAATATAACGTACTGTGTAATTTCATTATTTTGAGAGCTCACTTAAATTACTTTTGGGGATCAATTCCTTTTCCATTCAAGTTAACCGTAGGGAATGAAGACATTTATGGCTTTCCCTTGTAATCAGATGAGCTCTTTCCCCTAGAAGAGTAAAAACTTCCTGAAGAAACTTAATTATTCAGAAAAAAAAAAATTCTAGACTTCTCCAGTTGTTGAATTCTTCAGCCTGATTCCTGCGTGGCAAAATCGTAGCATAATAATGTTTCTTCTTCTAGTCCATACATTTTATAATAAACACTGAAGAATGAATACTATCCCAAGATAGGGAGTTGGAGAAGCTTCTTTGATGAGAAGAAAAACATCTTCAAAGAAAAATCAGAAAAGTCCAGTTGCATCTTGAAAAAGCACCCAAGATATTTTGTTGGTTTAAAATATGAACACACTGCTTTTTGTGAAATCTACAACTGGTGCTTCTTCTTTTTTTCAGACTGCAAAAACAAACTTCACTTTAAAAGTAACTTGTTAAACTGCGTTTTGCATAGAGAAGCAGAAATTCTCCTTCTTTTATAGAATAACAGAGTTGGAAGGGACCTTGGAGGTCTTCTAGTTCAACCCCCTTCTTAGGCAGGACACCCTATTACAGTGACGGCAAATCTTTTTTGGCTGCAGTGCCAAAAGAGGGGGAAGAACGGAGGGGGGGTGTCATGCGCCGGCATGCCTCACCCATTATGCTATGCACGCCCCACCGCGTGCACATGTGCGTGATCAGCAACACACACACACTGTTTTTGCCACGGTTTTTATGCCTTCCCCAAGCTCCAGAGACTTTCTAGGAGCCTGGGGAGGGCGAAAACAACCTCCCCGGAACGCCCTCCGGAGGCCTCAGGTGCTTCCCTGAAGCTTCCAGAGGGCAAAAAATTTGGGAATGGTGATTTCCGGTTTCTCCGAAGGGCCAATTTTCGACCTCAGATGCCTCCCGAAGGCTTCCCTGAAGGCTCCGGAGTGTGAAAACTAGACTTATGGACAAACTTGAAATCACTTCCGGTTTGCTCATAAGGCCGCATTTTGCCTTCCAGAGCCTTCAGGGAAGCCACCTGAAAGTCCCTGAAGGCTCTGGAAGTCAAAAATTGGCCCTACGGACAAACCGGAAATAACCATTCCCGAACGTCCGAGTTCCCCATAGGGCCAATTTTCAACCTCAGGGGCCTTCAGGCTTCCCTGAGGTCTCCAGAGGGCAATAAATGGCTTTACGAGTAAACCAAAAGTGACTTCTGGTTTGTCTGTAGGGCCGTTTTTTTGCACTTTGGAGGCTTCAAGGAAGCCTCCGGAAGGCAAAAAATGGCCTCAAAAGAAGGCCGAAGTCAGCTGGCCAGTGCGTGCATGCGCGCTTGCCAGCTGACAGGGCAACTCCTCGCATGCCCTGACAAATGGCTCTGCATGCCACCTGTGGCACACGTGCCATAGGTTCGCCATCACGGCCCTATATCATTTCAGACAAATGGTTATCCAACATCTTTCAAAACTTTCAGTTTTGGAGCATTCACAACTTTTGGAGGCAAGTTGTTCCACTGATTAATTGTTCTAACTGTCAGGAAATTTCTCCTCAGTTCTAAGTTGCTTCTCTCCTTGATTAGTTTCCACCCATTGCTTCTTGCCCTGCCTTCAGGTGCTTTGGAGAATAGTTTGACTCCCTCTTCTTTGTGGCAACCCCTGAGATATTGGAAGACTGCTATCATGTCTCCCCTAGTTCTTCTTTTCATTAAACTAGACATACCCAGTTCCTGCAACCGTTCCTTATATGTTTTAGCCTCCAGTCCCCTAATCCTCTTTGTTGCTCTTCTCTTCTCTTTTCTGTCTGAAAATGTCAGAGAGGGCCTTGTTGTGGATTGGCAAGGTTTCATATTCCAATTTCAAATTAATTTTCTTTATCAGTAAAATTGCTTAATAACATCAATTGCATCTCAGTTACAAAATGATTAAGCTTATCTTACTTTTAATTGTCTAGGGGTTTTCTGTATTGTTTCTTCAATAACAATTTGGCTGTAATTTTCCCAAGTATCTTTTTGTACGAAAGTAAATGGCCAAAATGGTTAAAACCTCATTGCCAATTACTTGACTTCTGAATTTCTTGTTTCTTATGCAGAGAAATTTGTCCCTGCCACAAGATCTGGTCTATTTTCATTTGCCTGTTAGCTACTCTACAGCTGCTTGGAACTGGCTGATAGCCAGTTTAAAATGAAGGCTGAATCTGTTTCTGAGCTAATGCTTAAAGATCTAGCACAGACTGACCCCGACACCGGGACACAAAATCTTGCACTGTATAATGGCTTCATTTGTTTGTTTGTTTTTTTGAAGCTCAGCACTGCCTTGATGGAAACGGTAAATTAATTGACAGGCGCACACAAAAAGTAGAATATGGGTACCAAACCCCTCGACTTCGTATCACAATTGAGCCCAAATTCTCTGTTGCTAACCAAGATAGTGAAGTGAGTTTTGCCCCATTTTAGGGCCTTTCTTGCCACAGTTGCTAAGTGAATAACTGTAGTGATTAAGTTAGTTTTGCGCTGGTTACGTCAATCTGGCTTCTCCACTGACTGCTTGCGGTGTCCCCATGGTCACGTGATTCCCCCTTTGCAGCCTTCTGACAAGCAAAGTCAACGGGAGATGCCAGATTCGCTTAACAACCGTGTTACCAACTTAACAGAAGCAGCGATTCACTTAACATCTGTGGCAGGAAAGGTCGTAAAGTGGAGCAAAACTCACTTAACCATTAGCAACAGATATTTTAGGCTTCACTGTGGCCCTAAGTCCTAAGGACTCTCTGTACCCGAGTGTCTTTTAGGGAAACAAAAACAACATCAATTTCGTTGTATTTATTTTGTACAATGACAATAAAGACTATACTATAACAACCACCTTTTAGCTTCTATTGGGTCTTTACCAGCAGATCATGTGCAATGCTTCCCATCATTTGAGAGTGGGTGGGAATTGTTTTTACTTCGTTGTGAAGACTTGGCTTTTCTTCCATGCTTTTGTGTGTTGACGCTGCCAATGTTGTACAGCAGGGCTGTCAAACTCAATTTCATTGAGAGCTGCATCAGGGTTATCTTTGACCTGGGGGAGGGTGTGGCCAGGAGGGCATGGCCAGCTCGATGTCACTGGTGGTGCCTGTGATGGCCTGAGCACCCTGCCAGCGAAAACGGGCTCCTGAGCTTTGTTTTCGGCTGCGATGGCCTCCTGCAACCCTCTGCCACAGAAAAGCCGTGTGCAGCCCTCCCAAGCTCTGTTTTTGCTGGCAGAGGCGCCATGGGCCAGTCCTTTGCTGTTTCCAGGGCGGCCCCATAAGCCAGATCTAAGCACCCCATGGGCTGGATCCGGCCCCCGGGCCTTGAGTTTGACACCCCTGTTGTACAACATTCATACCGTTCATTGAAATACGGTGAGAAGAAGATAGAAATAAATCCCTTGTCTGTCTCTGATTTGTCTTTTCTTTTAATACCAATTTTAACTCACTTAAGAATTTTCTTTTGTAAGCGTGGTAGCAATGTCTCAGCGTGTCCTTGAAACATCTTGGATAGATGCTTATAATGCAAGTGACGAGGCGTTTATAAACATGTGCCTGGTTAATGAACTTGATTAGGGAGCTGTTGGAGGAGGAGAGTCATATTAGGCTAGTGTTTCTCAACTTTCGGACGGGTGCTACGGCTGGCTAGGACATCCTGGGAGTTGAAGTTCATCAACTCTCATTGTGTTACCCAGTTTTCGGGTAATGAACCATCTGCAGGAAAACAACCAAGCTCAGAGAGTGCCAAGGACCCCTCATTTCAACCCTGAGCTATAAATATTCTCCTTTATGGAAAGTCCATCTATCTTGAACTTGCCAAGGTTGAAAGCACTGTGCTAGTCTTGGTAGCCAAGTTTCAGAAAATCTGGTAGCATTTTCTGAGATTATTTTATTCAAGGCATGAGCTGGTGTTCACTTCATTAGATGCTCACTTATCAGTTAACAATCGTAAAGTATTAAGAGCTTATTGTGTTTTTTAAACCCTTCTGAGATGACTTGAAACCTGTTTGATATGTAAACTCGTGCGGTTTCCCCTTCAGTTGTGCTGTCAAAAGTTCCTTTCTTCCAAAACTGCCCTTCGGAAATCTGTGTTGAAATGTCCTGGGAGATTAAAAATGCTGCTTTAACTCTGTTCCTATTTTGAATCTGATGTCGAACTGGTTAATGGTCTTGCACAACATCTGGGATGTTTGTCCTACATAGAATCTAGGGTGGCACTGCTGACAGATGATGGCAAGGATCACCTCAGATGGAGAGAATGTGAAAGTGCCTCTAGCTGTAGGTTACATGATTGGGACCTGGGATGGCACTATCGATGTAGATGTAGAGATGAAGTAGAGTAGCTGGGCCAGGGGTGGAAAACTATGGCCCTTTTATGACTTGTGGAATTCTGGGAGTTGAAGTCCACAAGTTATAAAGGAGCCATCATTCCCCACCTCTGAGCTAGGCGAAGGAGCTGGCTCTTGTGTCCTGTTGTTGCAAGAAAATTTGTGAGAATTTGCTTCAGATTGTGTGGTTGTCCACATACAAGTATGGACAGAACAGACAACCATCTACAGCATGGATGTCCAACCTTAGCAACTTTAAGATCTGTGGACTTCAACTCCCAGAACGCTGGCTGAGGAATTCTGGGAATTGAAGTCCCTAAGTCTTAAAGTTGCCATGGATGGACACCCCTTATAACAGGGGTGTCAAACTTGTCACCTTGTTGTCACGTGACATATCATGATTCCTCCCCTGCGCAGAAACTGGGTGTGAGTGTGGTCGTGCATGATGCATCCGGCCCGTGGGCTGTGATTTGATACCCTGCCTTATATGAAATATTGGTTTGGATTTATTTAATTTAATTTATTTAATCTTTTAGGCTGTTTCTCATATGAAAAAAAATGTTTGCCTGAATATTAAAATAAACTTAGTTCTCATTGGGTCCATTGCCAAAGCAATTTAGTCAGGGAATAGTTCCTTGGAGTATATAAATTTTAGTAATAAACCTTTTTTAAATTTTAGAAAATAGTTTTGACATGGTATTTACATTTATGTTGATGGCCCTCATTATCCTTTAGTCTTATTGTATGCAGCTTTGTATATTTATGGATGACTAGCTGATAACCCGCCATTGCCCGGATATTTATTTATAGGGGGAAAATGTTAGGACCAAACATAATTTCTAATGTTGGATTTTCCCCCTTATCAGAGGAAGCCCCCTTGTGAAGTACTATGAAGCCATTACCATGGCAACTCCACTGCACTGTATAGTAGAAACCATTATACAGCAGTGCAGTAGAAGCCATTTTAAGGCACACCAAGCTGTATCTTAACAGAACACATACCCCGAGGTGTGTTAGGGGTGTCTTAGCCCTGCAGTATTTTTTTTCAGAGAGTAAGTTATCTATGTACCAAGGATGTTGGGGAGGAACATGGGTCAGTTCTGGAATCTGGGGAAGACTCGGACGAGGGCTCTGCATCGGAGGCAGAGAGAGGGCCAGGGCCATCTGAGTGATATGTGCTGCCTCCGGAGTCTGACATCAGCGAGGCAGAGGAACAGGAAGAGCCTGTTCCCAGTGTGCACATGCACAGAGCTGCCAAAAGGCAAGAACAGTTAAGACATAAGAGGCGACTCGGGGGTAAGACTTGGAGATGATTGACCCCTCCCATAAGACATAAAATAGGAGAAAAGGCACTTGAGCCTTTGCAGGAAGCAATTTTGTTCATTCTGGTGGGTTCAATGAACTCTGAGAGTCCATTTGACTCTGTGCTCCGTTTGGCCTTGTAAAACTAATTGGCAATTAGGTCTCTGGCAGCCTTTCAAGGGAGCTAAAGGTGGGTGCTTATCAGCCTTATCCTGAAAGACTGTGGCAGACTTCTGTCGGACTCTTCACAGACTGTTTGTGACTCATTACACGGGCTGTGAATGAACATAATTCACAGCCGCTTAAATAAAAAGAGGGTTTTTGGGACTAAGCGTGTGATTTTTACTGTCTCAGGAAGCCTAGGTCAGAACAGACACTTCATTACCCAAACTAGGTAACATCTTCAGCCCTTGAGTGTTAACTACTTTAGTAATGAGTTGGGAAAAGGTGGACATGACTTAGTGACTAAACAATACCCACCTACATTAAGTCTGAGATTTCTGGTTCACAGTCTTAGCTGGCGATGCCACTAGTGTTTGTCAAACTGTGTGCAGTGATGCCCTAGGGCGCTGCA
This sequence comes from Thamnophis elegans, assembly GCF_009769535.1. Lineage (NCBI taxonomy): Eukaryota > Metazoa > Chordata > Lepidosauria > Squamata > Natricidae > Thamnophis > Thamnophis elegans. The sequence continues at coordinate 135,876,691 of NC_045544.1, forward strand.
GTGACGTCACTCACTGTTTTGTTTATTACATAGTAAGGTAATCCCACTGTGCCCCTATGGGTTTGCTGTGGTGTCACAGTTTGGGAACCACAACATTAAACCCCGGTTTTCAGTGCTTCTGTTTCCCTTGGAACAACAGGGGAGAAGTTAGTTCCTGGGGTTGCGTTTGAGGATTGCCAGAATAACATCAAGCATCGCTATTGTTAGTTTACTTGCAATTTAATTGAATGGGAGAGAGTATGTTTCCGTGGGGTAATTTTTCTTTTGTTTTGTTTTCTGAAATACTCATTAGTAATTAAAGATCATGGAACACAAATTAATTTTAAACAGTCCTGCCAAATATATTTTCCCTTAAGTGTTTTTAGAGTCCTCCCCCCCCCTTTTTTTTGAGGCCTCTTTTTCACTAATGTTGTTCTGATTTCATCGTATTTTGAATCTAAAGACTGAATTGCCAATTTAGATAGCCAGATTCCTTTTCTCGATTATAACTTCAGGCTATTCAGATCTGAAAGCCCAGTACGTTTCTTCAAATGTTGCTGAGAAATAATTTGGTGAAAGATGTGAGCGCTGCAAGATAGTGGAGATCCTAATTCTGAAGGATATGCGGCTTCTTCACATTCATTTTGCTATTCTCCTTTTGTACCATATTCCAAACTGGATTTTTGTTTTTAATCAAATGAGTTTTGGAAAGAAAGAAAGTAAGTCCTGATCATCTCCTGCTTTGATAACAATGTTAAACACACTTATTAATATGTAGTGTTTGCATTAATATGGAGGAGCAATGTGCAAGTCTAGGCAGGATCTGAGTCCTTTTTGTGTTATCTTACACAAAGTTCTTACAGCCATTCCTTTAGTGACTATTCAAGTTACAACGGCACTGAAAAAAGTGACTTATGACCATTTTTCACATGACTGTTGCAGAATCCCCTGGGTCATGTGATTAAAATTCAGGTGCTTGGCAGCTGGCATGTATTTATGATAGTTGCAGTGTGGTGTGTGTGTGTGTGTGTGTGTGTCCTGTGATCCATTTTGTGACTTCCCGATGAGCAAAGACAAAGGGGGAGAAAAGATTCCGTTAACAACTATGGTGCTGACTTCACAACTGCAACGATTCATTTAACAACTATGACAAGAAAGGTCGTTAAAATGGGACAAAACTGGCTTAACAAATATCCTGCTTAGGAACAGAAACTTTGGCCTCAATTGGGGTCACAAATCAAGGACTACTTATATCACTTTAAAAAAAAATCTTAATACCTACACTGGCAGTACAAAGTTTAATACCGAGAGCCGAGGTGGCGCAGTGATTAGAGTGCAGCACTGCAGGCTACTTCAGCTGACTGCAGTTCTGCAGTTCGACTGTTCAAATCTCACCGGCTCAAGGTTGACTCAGCCTTCCATCCTTCCGAGGTGGGTAAAATGAGGACCCAGATTGTTGTTGGGGGCAATATGCTGACTCTGTAAACTGCTTAGAGAGGGCTGAAAGCCCTATGAAGCGGTATATAAGTCTGCTATTGCTATTGCTATTGCTACTGCCACCATAGGGGACCCACAAATCTTATTGCTGTACTGGTGGTCCTCAGCTTACAACCATAATTGAGCCCAAAATTTCTGTTGCTAAGTGAGACATTTGTTAAGTGAGTTTTGTCCCTTTTTTACAACTTCTTTTATCACAGTTGTTAAGTGAACCACTGCGGTTATTAAATTAGTTATATAGTAATTAAGTGAATCCTTTGCTTGTCAGAAGATGGCAAGAGGTGATCACATGACTCTGGAACGTTGCAACCAGAAGTAGTATTCAGCTGGTTCGGACTGGTTCGCCCGACCCAGTAGTGGAAATTGCAGGTGGGCCCGCCCACCCCCACCCCCGGCTCTATGCCGTCCTATTTAGGCACTTTCTAAAGCCGTGCACATCTGTGCAAGCCGCACGCGGGATCAAAGCGCATGCCCGGAAGGCCCAGTGCATGCGTGGACGGGACACGCACGCTCAAATTTGCAATCCAGTAGGGAGAGTAAGTGAATACCACCCCTGACTGCAACCGTCATAAATATGAGTCACTTGCCAAGCGTCTGAATTTTTATCGTGACCATGGGGATGCTTGCAACAGTTGTCAGTGTGAAAAGCAACCATAAGTCAGGTTTTTCAATGCCGCTGTAACTTTGAATGGTCACTAAAGGAACTGCTGTAACTCGAGGACTACCCACACTATAGTTTCTGATCAGCCACTTTAGACTGTGATTTGTTAAATGGTAGCCTCTTAAGAGTCTGCTCTCAACTCACACATAATGGGTGCTTTAAGTCAGGTTGATAATTTTTTTAAGAGGCGCCCCTTTAAAAAAAATAAATGGCCAGCAACCTTCTTAGCATGGCGAACCTATGGCACGAGGAGCCACATCTAAGGGCATGCGAGGCGATACCCTATGTCAACTCCAGCGCACTGGCCAGCTGATTTTTGGCCTTCCAGAGGGTGGGGGGGAGGCCATTTTTGCCCTCTGCGGGCTTTAGGAAAGCCTCTGGTACTTGTGGATGGCGAAAAACGAGCCCAACGGGCCAACAGGAAGTTCGGAAACCAACTTCCGGTAGGCCTTTTGGGCTGTTTTTTGCCCTCACCAGGTTCCGGAGGTTTTCCTGAAGCCTGGGGAAGGTGAAAAATGGCCCAAGGGGCCTATCGGAAGTCCGGAGGCTTCAGTGAGGCCTATGCGTGGGGTATAGCGTGGGGTGTGTATGTTGTGTGTGCATGCGTGGGGGGGGGAGGGCATTGCATTATGGGTGTGGATGCCCTTTTGGCACCAGAGCTGAAAAACGTTCACCATCGCTGCCCTAGGGGCTAATTAACTTTTATTGTCTTCTGTTTCTTCTTTAGTGAGCACTTGTCTTGCTCGTTCACCTTCTTCTTGCACGGGGACAGCAACGTTTGCACCAGCGTGGAAATAAACCAGCATCAACCTGTGTACTTCCTGAGTGAAGAACATCTCACCCTCGCCCAGCAGTCCAACAGTCCTTTTCAAGGTAGGGTTTGTTTACCTGACTATGAAAATGGAATCCTTCTTTTTCCCAAGCTTTTAAATAAAAATATTGCGTATGGGGATGGGGGGAAACGCAAGAGATGATCATACATTGGGAGGACACAGGATGAGTTTCAGATTTTTGTCCTCCATGAACTTCTGTGCTTTGTTTGACATTTTGCTTAATTCTTTTCATCTTGTCCAAGAAATTATCCATCATAGTAAACTTAAGCAGATGACGGTGGTTTGGGACTAAGTGTGCTTGTTTGCAGGTTATGTTTATTATGATACTTTGCATTTCACACATGCTATAATATATAGGATGCTGTGTTGTTTGTTTTATTTCTGTATCCTATTTTCTTCTGGAGGTAAAGTAATAAAAATCTGATATACCATAAATTGTGCAATAAAACATATAATTCTTAAAAAAAATCATTGTAAAAAGAATAACAATCTGGACAGTGTCTAAAAGATTGCTAACCCTTGAAAATAGACATCATATAAGCAAATATATGAGCAAGGTTGTCAGCGTTCCAAATATCATGCAGAATTAAATCAGAGTCTAACGCAATAGTATCCTTAAAGTTCCAATTTAATAAGTCAGACATGTTGGCACATCTGTGGAAATCCCAATTCTAAAGCTTCCTGGGATTCCACCCAGTTGGAAGTTCATGATCTTATCCCCACACCTATAAATCCATGGTCCAATCTTCTTCAGCCACGCTGGCATTTCCACCCATCTAGTTCCGGTCAGAGGTGCGGAGACAAAAGATGACCTGGGGCTTCTATAAAAGAATGAAAACAACACATTCCACCATTCTACTCCTTTCTATTCTCCGCCCCAATTACTACACTAATGAAACAGCACAGTGAAATAATAGAAAGTGTGGCAGGCCAAAGATTCTAAAAGGAACATAACTACAGGCCTGGCAAAAATTTTCTTTAACAGTTGCCTAATGAAAACACCTTAGGGTGAGTTGTACTTATAAAGGAGAATATTTGTAGCTCAAGGTTGAAATGAGGGGCCCTGGGTGGTCTTTGAGCTTTTTTTTTTTTTTAACAGACGTTTCATTACCGATCTAGATTACATCATCAGTGCTAACAAGGGAGTGGTGTTTTCAAACTGATGATGTTACCTAGTTTGGTAATGAAATGTTTGCACGAAAACAGTCAAGCTCAAAGAGCACCAAGGACCCAACACCACCACCACCCCCAGTTGTACTTCCCTCAGCAAGGAATTTCATAACTGGGGTGCTTTCCTTAAGCTGGCCCTGCTGTTATAGTATAGTCTTCATTGTCATTGTACAAAATAAATACAACAAAATTGGTTGTTATGAACCAAAATGGACTTTTGGGGGGTTCAAGCAGTTGATTTTAATGCTGGGATGTGGGGTTTAGATGGAATTGAGGGAAGCAGTCTTTTTAAATGTTTAAATCGGGGCAGGTTAAATCGGAGCCCATAGGTCATAGGCAGAAATTTAGTGCTCCATGACTGGTGTTTATCCTTCAAGACTGGTGTTGCCCTCTGCAGCTTAACTGGGGTCTACACTAGTTGCAGTTTCTAGACAGTTTCTAAATTTAGCTCTACACAGAATGTGCTGCACAAAGTTATTTAGACATTGACCACGGAGGCTTCCCAGTTCACTTAAAGGTGCCAGTAGTGTATCAGTCAAAGGTGGGCATGGCTCCTCTTTGTGACTGGTTGGCTGGGCTTGTAGCAATACTGTATTGGTAGTCCTTGGTTTATGATGGTCCTATTGCTATTGCTATCTGTATTTGGCTTGGGACCCTGGGGCTCTGGTGGCTATAAAGCCCTGTAAAGCAGTATATAAGTCTAAGTGCTATTGCTATTGCTATTAATAACTGCAATGATTCACTTCACTGTGGCAAGAAAAGTCATACAATGGGACAAAATTCACTTAACTGTCTCGCGTAGCAACAGAAATTTTGGGCTGAATTGTCGTAAGTCAAGGATTACCTGTACATCCTGTTCTTATCTCATCCAGAATAGGCCACTGTCCCAATTCCCAAGCCCGAGAACAACCTGTGCTCAATACATTTAATCGTTTCTGGATAGATTTTGAATTCCTTGGCTCTCATTCAGCCTGCAACTGTCTCCAGGCAATTGTCAAGCACCTACACATTCCAGTAGGAAAGAGAGATAATGTAATCCACATACTGATGACACAGCAGTGCAGATCACTGGATCACCACGCTTGCTGACTTAATATAAACAGGAAAGAGAGAGAAAGAATAGAATTCTGTGGAATTCCACAAGGCAAAAAAAACCCCAGAAGTTGAACAGAAATCTCCCAGTAACCGTGGCAGGTTTGCAGACAGGAATGAAACAAACATCAGAAAAACAGAGCTGGAAGGGACCTTGGAGGTCTTCTAGTCCAGCGGTCACCAACTGGTGGTCCATGGAGCACTGGTGGTCCATAAGAAAATTTTGGTGTTCCACAGAAAAGTTATTTGCATTTTTTATATCACACTAAATCAGGGGTCCTCAAACTATGAACCCTGGGCTGAATACGTGCAATGAACGCTTGTGTTGCTGCAGAGAGTCTCTCCTTCGGGGTCTTTTTGTGCGGGTCGGAGGGGGGCAGAAATTCCAACTTGGGGTCTGCTTATCCTCCTGGTGGGGGGCTTTGGGCGAAGGCTGGAGGGAAGCAACACTAGTGGCGAAGAGCCGGAGGCCTTGTTCCAGTGATACTGCATCATAATCTGGAACTGGCTGACTATCTCAGCCTGCTGAGCCTCTGGGCTCTGGTACCTGGCCTTGCACTCCCGCAGGCCTTCCCTCTCCTTGGAAAGCCTATACCCATAGTCCTCAGTGAGGTGCTTCTGCTGAGCCTCCTTCTTGGTCAGATCCAATTTGAACTGAGCCAGCTGTTGTGCCAACTCTTTCTCGTGGTGGCTGCTTAGCTCCAGCAACTGCTTCCTATTGGGGCCCTTAGGAGCTGGGTTGGGCAGGCAAGGAGTGCTGAGTAGAGGCTGGCAAGGCACCCCTCGACGTGAGTAACATTGAGTTGGCCATGTCCACCCAGTCACATGACCACCTTTCCACGCCCACCAGCTGGTCATTAGGCAGATCATATTAGTGGTCCACGGAATTTAAAATCATGAATTTATTTAGTGGTCCCTGAGGTGCAAAAGGTTGGTGACCCCTGTTTTAGTTCAACCCTCCCCCTCCACAAATGAGACCACTGCATTGGTTTCCCTGCAAACCCCCCCCCCCCAACTCAGCGATTTCATTAATAGAACTAGGATAATCAAAAGAAACACTCCCTGTCTTTCTCCAACTAAAATTCACCAGTTAAGACGATCAAAGATGTTTGCGTGCTAAGTCCAGATTTGAAACAAGACTGGCTGAAGAATAGGCTTCTTACTACAGGAAGTCCTGGATTTACAACCACTGGTTTAGTGACCATTCAAAGTTAACGATGACAATGGAAACAGTTACTTATGACAACTGTTGCAGCATTCCCAGGGCCATGTGATCAAAACTCAGATGCTTCATCAGCTTGGATTTGACAAAGAAAATGTTTATGATGAATTGAGACAGTTCGGCGGTTCGAATCCCTAGCACCGCATAACGCAGTGAGCTCCCGTTACTTGTCCCAGCTTCTACCAACCTAGCAGTTCGAAAGCACGTAAAAAATGCAAGTAGAAAAATAGGGACCACCTTTGGTGGGAAGGTAACAGTGTTCCGTGCATCTTCAGTGTTTAGTCATGCCGGCCACATGACCACGGAGATGTCTTCGGACAGCGCTGGCTCTTCGGGTTTGAAATGGAGATGAGCACCGCCCCCTAGAGTCGGGAACGACTAGCACATATGAGCGAGGGGAACCTTTACCTAGTATGATTTACCTTGATGGTTTATTTAGTATCCTATGACTATCACAAAGTGTTATATCTTATGATTCTTGATGAATGTATTTTTTTATGTACACTGAGAGCTTATGCACCGAACACAAATTCCTTGTGTGTCCAATCACATTCGGCCAGTAAAGAATTCTTATTCTTATTTCCTGGACTCGATGCAGTGATAGGTCTTTCTTAAATTAGTATTGTATCAACATGGAGCATACCTTGACTTTTGGGTTGGTTGGTTTGGATTTCACCATTAAGTGACTGGTTGTGGGGGGCCAGTTTACACCTTTGCCATGATCTGCTGAAGTTTGATCTTACAACAGGTGCCTCCCTCTCTGTGTGGGTGGGTACCCCATTAAGATAGTCCACCCAGAGATTTAGGTAATCTGATGGGATTCTTAAACGCCGTGGGAAAGTTTTCAGGTAAGGTTGCAGTCTTGGCGACCTGTGGAATAAAGCAAGAAAAGGGGCCATTAAGGTGCTTTTCTGAGGAATGTTTTGCATTCACATTCTTAGCGTGTGAGTGATGTAAGAGTTAGCCAGAAAACACTGGACCTGCTTCAGAATGTATAATCATTTCCCTGTCTTTAAGAAAATATTTCTCCCGAGGCGCACACATTCATCTTCTTGGTCTAGGTTCTTTTTTTTTTGGCTATTAATGTATACTCTACAATTGTTCACCCCGTTTTCACTGTGAAACAGAAATCCCTTGCCTTTAATTTATAATTTTCAGATCAGTACACCTTGCTTTAGCATACCGTCTGTCTTATTTCAATCAAATCATTTAGGATCTCCTCCAAGTACAATGCATCGTCGAAAAATTCTATAATTCAAGCCCTTAACACGCTTGTGCATTTTCTTTAAAGCAACGGGGATAAAATAAACTTTATTTGCTCACATCCGTAAGCTTCTCAGTGAGCCAGGTGCAACATTTGGATTGAAAAGGCCTTGCGCCCTCACTTCTCTGAGCCAGATTTAGAGCCCCTGTTCATTTCCTCAAGACAGCAAGATCAAATCCAGCCCGGGTAACCAAACCAGGGCACGCATCGCTCAACTCCATAGGACCTGCCTCAAGGCCAGAGTCTCAATCGGGAAGGAATCTGAGTGACTTTATCCACGAGGTGTCTAACATATTTCTCACCATTTCACTGGCTCCCAATTTGCTTCCAGGCACAATTCAAGGTGCTGGCTGTTCAATATAAAGCCCTAGAGGAGAATATTTGTAGCAGGGTTGAACTGTGAGGCCCCTTGATGGTCTTTGAGCTTGCTGGTTTTCTTGCAGACGTTTCATTGCCCAACTAAGTAATATCACCAGTGCTATAGGGAGTGCTATATTTATTTTATATAAGTAGAGAGCAAACCCCACTCCCTTCTAGCACTGATGAGGTTACCTAGTCTCCTCGTGATTGGCCCAAAGTCACCATCTGGCTTTCATGGCGAAGACGGAATTAGAACTCATCATTGGAACTCACAATTCTAGGCTGCATAAACAGAGTGATAGAAGAAGATCCTGTGCAGTGTTAATACCACTTTATAAGGCCTTGGTAAGGCCACACTTGGAATACTGCATCCAGTTTTGGTCGCCATGATGTAAAAAAGATGCTGAGACTCTAGAAAGAGTTCAGAGAAGAGCAACAAAGAGGATTAGGGGACTGGAGGCTAAAACATATGAAGAACAGTTGCAGGAACTGAGTTTGTCCAGTTTAATGAAAAGAAGGACTAGGAGAGACATGATAGCAGCGTTCCAATATCTCAGGGGCTTCCACAAAGAAGAGGGCCTGAGCAAAGCACCTGAGGGTAGAACAAGAAGCAATGAGTGGAAACTAATCAAGGAGAGAAGCAACCTAGAACTAAGGAGAAATTTCCTGACAGTGAGAACAAACAAAGTGGAACAACTTACCTCCAGAAGTTGTGAATTTTCCAACACTGGAAGTTTTTAAGAAGATGTTGGATAGCCATTTATCTGAAGTGGTGCAGGGTTTCCTGCCTGAGCAGAGGATTGGACTAGAAGACCTCCAAGGTCCCTTCCAACTCTGTTATTCTATATTCTATTTCCTGGTGATTGGCCCGGAGTTATCCAGCCAGATTTCATGACTGAAGTGGGACTAGAACTCACCTTCTCCTGGTGATTAGCCCAGAGTCACCCAGCCAGCTTTGATGGCTAAGGTGGGACTTGAACTCTCCATGTCTCCTGTTTTCTGTCTTGGTGCTTTAACCACTAGACCAAACTGGCTCTTCATACTAAGCCTTTGTTAGCCACCCCAGAGTACCATTAATGGGATGAGGAGTGGCCACATAAAACAAAATAAGTAAAATGATAATGTTTTTTGTTTGTTTGTTGAGAATCTTGAATATTGCTATTGGAATTTACATTAACAGCCAGATGTCAGTAAATGGGGCTCGGTCTATTTTTAAAATAATTTTGAACATATTTTTGACCAGTTCTTCTGTGTTCAGGTAAAAAATAAATGTGTTCAGCAACTTTTCCACTATATCTGTGTGAAGTGTTCTAACTAATGAAATGTATCTTTCCTAACATTGGTTAATATACTTTCAGAGACCATCCTTTTATTATTAGGTTCTCCTTCATTTATGGGGAAAAAATGAACTCTGACTTTAGAGCATCCTGTAGTGTTGACTTCAGTATATTGTTCTTGTTTTTATTTTATTTTAAATTACCATGTGGTATACCAGAATATTGTTTCCATTCTTGATATATTTTAATGAGTTTCTGTGTCAGATGTTCAGAAGGATTAATTTCTAGCTGTTGTTATGGAACATGATTCTTATATAACATACTGTTTTAGTACACATACATTTTAATGAGGGACAATAAGTCCTCGTCCTGAAATTGCCAGTAATCAGTAGCTCTTTATTGAAATTCAGTTTTCCTTCTAATACAAATAGGACATTCAGTTATTAATTCCTGAGAATCTTTTTATATTAGTTTCGGATCTTGTCAGAGTTAAGCGATTATCGATAATATTAAACCATAATTTAGAGTTAACTAGTAGACACTAGTCTTCTTGTCCTATTCTTTCTTTGCCTAATATTAAAAAATGGTTCAATCTCTTTTTTTTGTCTGAAATTTAGAAAGTTGCATAAATAATGATTTGTTGCTCACAAATTATAGTTGCATTTGCAGATAAACTCAGACTGATTTAAAAACAATCCGAATGTTCATGAAAAGGTTAAATAGAGTGAGTCACGTTTAAAATTTTTGAGACCAGGGGAAGTGACATCTCTAATAGATGGGACAAATTCTCCTAAGTAGTCCTTGACTTCCCAACATTCATTTAGTGACCGTTTAAAATCACAATCGCTGAAAAAAAACATCCTTACGGCAAGTCCTTGCACTTGCAACTGGTCCTCCTACTTATGACTATTACAGCATCCTGATGGTCACGTGATCCCAATTTGGGCATTTACAGCATGTATAGCTAATCCACAACTTAACAACAGTTCATTTAGTGATTGGTTTGAAGTTACAACGGCACTGAAAAAAAAGTGACTTAACGGCCATTTTTCACACTTGCAACCGTTGCCGCCTCCCAATGGTCACATGATCAAAAATCAGAGGCTTGGCAACTGACTCCTATTTATGACGGTTGCAGTGTTCTGAAGTCACGTGATCACCACTTGCGACCTTCTGACAAGCAGAGTCAAGAGGGAAGCCCGATTCCCTTAACAACCATGTTCCTAACTTAACAATTTCAGTGGTTCACTTAACAACCATAGCAGGAAAGTTAGTAAAATAAGGCAAAACTCACTTTAACAACTGTCTCAATTAGCAACAGAAAGTTTGGGCTCGTTTTTGTTGTAAGTCAGGGACTACCTGTCCCAACCTTTGCAGGTCTCTAATTCTCTTAAACGGCTTGTGAAAAGTGGCGATGGGACCTACATTATTATCAAACTCTGTTCAATTTTCGAGGCAATGACGTTAGTCAAAGAGAGAACTGGCTCTACACCCAGTATCTTTTGCAATCACGTAATTATACTGACATTTTTATCCTGTCCTCTTTTGCAGCCTTAGTAATGTTACTCCTTTGTATAAATATTCTAAAAGGGAACGTTCACTCTTAAGCCTCTCTCCGGTGCTCAACTTTAGCTGCTGAAAGCCATTTTAATAAGAATTGTGTGCAGCCCTTCGGGGAAAATACCATTTGGCATGCCTCCAAAAATAGATATTTCGGTGAGACAGTCCCGAGGAAGTTTCATTGGAGAGAACCATCATGATTCCATCAGCAGTCTTGGATATACGATCCGAGGTTAATGATTGCTGCTCTAATGTGAGATATTTTTTTCTTTTCTTCTGTCGTTCTAACCTCTAGTTATTCTGAGTCCATTTGGATTAAATGGTACACTCACGGGGCAGTCGTTCAAGCTGTCGGACTCCGCTACGAAGAAGCTGATTGGCGAATGGAAGCAGTTCTATCCAATCACGTCCAACTTGAAAGAGGGACTGGAAGAAAAGCAGGAGGAGATGGATTGGGAAGATGACTCTCTAGCTGCTGTGGAGGTCCTTGTTGGTATGGCCTTTTAAAAATGTTTCCCCAAAAATGAATGTGTATTTGAATACCGTGTTTCCCCGAAAATACAACCTACCCCAAAAGCAAGTCCTAGCTTGATTTTTTACACTTCTTCCCAAAATAAGCCATGCCCCCCCCCAAAATAAGCCCTAATTAAGACCCCTGCCCACTCCAGGGTGCATGGGTAAAATTTAAGCTAGGGCGCGGATGGGTTGTGTGTGGAGTTGCTCTACTACTTACCTTTGGAGAGTTGCAGCCAGGCCTCTCAAACCCCGACATCTGCCTTGCCGACCCATTTCTTCTGCAGCCAGCAAGGCTTTCCTAAAGGCCTCTGCAGTCGATAACAGAGCCCTGGATCGATCTGGAGCTCTGTTATCGGCTACAGAGGCCTTCAGGAAAGCCTTGCTGGCCTCAGACGAAGTTGCTGAAGGCCTCCTACGGCGAAGAGGAGGTCGGGGACGATGCGCACAAGTGAGTTGAGTCGGTGGATGATGACATTCTCCCCCCCCCCCCCCAATAAAAAGACGGTGTCTTTTTTGGCAGCAAAAAAAAAAGAAGACAGGGTCTTATTTCAGGGAAACATGATAGTAGCCTATAGTCCTAAACTTACAACAGTTCTTTAGTGACTGTTTGACGTTACAACGGAACTGAAGAATTACTTTATAACCTTTTTTCGCAATTACAACTGCTTGTAGCATCCCGATGATCATGTGATCAAAATCCAGGGGCTTGGCAACTGACTCATATTTATGACGGTTTGCAGTCTCCTGAGGTCACACAATCCCCGAGTGCGGCCTTCCGACAAGCAAAGTCAGTGCAGAAGGCAGATTCACTCCCCCACCTTGTTACTAACTTAACAACTGCAGGTTGATTCACTTAACAACTGTGGCTACAAAGGTCGTTAAATGGGGTAAAACCACTCCACAAATGTCTCACTTAGCAAGGGAAAGTTTGGACTCAATTGTGGTTGTAAGTTGAGGACTTAACCTGTAGTTATAAAACAATGAACATCATTTCAGGATGGTTTATAGAAGCGTCAAATGTCCTTCCACGGGTTAGCAAATTATCGTAGTCTGCGTTTGCGAAAGTTAATGATGCTTAAGGTCAATGGGGATTTTTGCAGCAATTAAGTTGGTTATGAAGCAAAGGTATTGATTCAGAAATATGCTTCTCAGTACATGTAATCCTCTGCCTACGACTGCAATGGAGCTTTCCCATAATGGGTGTTAAGCCATGACATCTATAAAGCCTATTATAATCAAACGACAGGATCCAATTTTAAGGCTTTTTCGTGGCCTTCGTTAGATGAATGCAGTGATCGTAAAGTGAACCCCCTCAGTCATAAAGTGAATCCATTGTTTTCCATGTGGCGTTTTTGCTGAAAACTGGAAGAAAATGCCAACCATGGGGCACTGGGGGCCGTTGCTACTGCCATCAGAATTTTGGAACCGGGTTTTGGGGGTCTATTCTAACTATAAATGGTCGCTAAGTGGCCAGTCATAAGTCAAGGATTACCTGTAACTTCAACAGAGGAGTTACAGAGGTCTATCCAGAAAAGTACAGGAGTTTTCCATTAAAAAAAAAATCAATTACATATTCCTGTATTCTGAAGCAGAAACCTTCTTGTAAATAGCTGTTGGGAGACTCGCAATCCATCATGGCAGCCTGTTGTGAGGACACACAACATGCTGTTACCTACCTACCTCTTCTCTGGAGCTATCTTAGTTAAGAATTGTGTCATAAACACACTGATTTAAGAGCTGTTAATTGCCTACTGAAAATAGCAGTTATTTTGTCCCTGCCTGCTTACTTGCATGGATATATAATTCATGAAAGCTTGTGCAATAATAAATTAATTACACACCACATTACTCTTTGTTGTATAAATAAATCCCTGGGCTCTGAGATTATATTATGTTTTAATTTTAACTGGAATTAGAATTGCTTTAAAGGTAGTATTAGGAGAACTTAAAGGCTTTGCCAGGAAAGAGCATAATAAGAATGAGGCGCAAACTGTAAAATAGAAAGCAATATAATAGATTTGTGCAAATTAAGGTAGGTCTAAAATAGCCATTCAGACAAGTCGTTTAGGAAGGGAACTTGATGTTGGTTGAGTCTAGTTATGGAATGTAAAACAAACTGTTCACACAGACCAGTGATGGCGAACCTTTTAGGCACAAGGTGCCCAAACCAGAAAAACACACGCATGCATGCACCAGAAACCCGACTACCAGCTGGCCATTGCTCATGTGTGCCTCGCCAACAGAGCGGGCTCTGCGTTCTACTTCTGGCACGCATGCCACCGGTTCGGCATCGTGGATATAGACGATTCAAAATTTGTTTGCTAATATAAATATAGGAAGAACGATGAACTCTAAAAGATGATCAGTATTTTAATTTCATTTTTACAGTTAAACATTATTTAATCCTAATTTTGGCTATTTGATTTCACCATTAGGACAATAAAAATTTGTTCATTGGCACTTTCAGAAAAAACACATTATTGGAAATTTAAGACCGCAAGAATTATTAAAATTTAGATATACAGGTACGCCTTGTGTTACCACCTCAGTTGAGGCCAAATTTTCCATTGGTAAGCAAGGCAGTGGTTAAGTGAGTCCTATCCAATTTAACAATACCCCGCCCCCGGTGATGACATTGTGGTCCCCCTCAGGAGTCCACGGACCACAAGTTGAGAACCACTGGTATGTAACATATTGCTTTGCAGTATATTTGTTTACAGTCTGAGTAAACAAAACCATATTTAGCACATACAGGTAAGCCTCAACTTACAACTACTCATTTAGGGAAGGTTTGAAGTTACAATGACTCTGAAAAAAGGGAGTTGTGACCATTTTTCACATTTACGACCATTGCTGCATCCCCACGGTCACATGATCAAAATTCAGATGTTTGGCAACTGGCATGTATTTACGATGGTCGCAGTTTCCCGGGGTCACGCGATCCCCTTTTGCAATCTTCCGACAAGCAAAATCAAGGGGGGGGGATCTAGATTCACTTAATAACCGTGTTACTAACTTAACCACTACAGCGATTCACTTAAGAACAGTTGTGGCAAAAAAGGTGGTAACTTTCCTATTCGGCAACGGAAATCTTCCGTTCAATTGTTGGTTGTAAGTCAAGGACTTCCTGAATTAGGTTAAGGTAAAGGTTCCCCTTGTACATACATACTAGTTGTTCACGACTCTAGGGGGCAGTGCTTATCAAAGCCGAAGAGCCAGTGCTGTCGAAAGATGCTGTGGCCATCCCACCAAAGGTGGTTCCTATTTTTTCTACTTGCATTTTTATGTGCTTTCTAACTGCTAGGTTGGTAGAAGCTGGGACAAGTAACGGGAGCTCACTCCGTTACGCGGTGCTAGGGATTCGAAACCGCCGACCTGCCTATGTTTCTGATCGACAAGCTCAGCGTCTTAGCTACTGAGCCGCCGCGTCCCTTTTTGTATTAGGTTCGAAAGGTCCAAGTAGAAATAATTTTAAAAATACCAAAAGCTTGGATTTTAGTTGACAGTCATTTTGCCCCCCAAGCTTGTTTCAATTTAGTTTCTGAACGTTTCATTACCAGACTAGGTAACGTCATCAGCTGGTCTCATCCTATTCTCCTTAGCTTATAAATGTCTTGTGTGATCCGTTGGTCGTTTGGTTGGTGGTTGATTGGAGCTCTATTTAAATTCTGAGCAGCTGATTTCTAAATAGAGTCAAACATTCACTCACTCTTTTAAGGTTCTTGGGAGTGGAACATTATCCAGGAGAAGTTGAACCCTTTATAGCTTTCTGAGTTTGCAGAGGGGTGGGGGAACATGATAGAAACAGGATGTAAGTAATTTAAGGAAGTCCTCGTTTAGCTTGATTAACTATCAAGATGCACTTGTCTGAAGTCTTGCCTCGAATAATCTTCCCGCTCTTTGGATGTCAGGAACAGTCGTCACCCACACCGGGCTTGCTTGGCACAATGCGACTTTTCAAAAAAAAAAAGATGACATTGAGATGGATTAAATTTAAGTAGCTTGGCACAGGAGAGTGGCATTATTGTGGACCCAAACGTAGAGTAGGATTTACGGCCCAGATGTCAAAAAAAAAAAAGTTTTATAGCTTTGTTGGAGGAACAGAAAAAGGCAGATAAATTACATTGCGTCACTGACACGGAGCATGCTTTTAGCCTAGCTGCTGCTCTGTGGGTAATCCAGACAGAGACAAAATGAGAGAGTTCCTCAAGGATTTCGATGTGGGAACAGAGGTAGTTTCAGGTTTCACAGCTGAAGAAAACCGTACACCATGCATTACTGAACTTAAATGGAGACGCCAGTAATTTTAATTTTCCAAACCGCTCCTGGGCTTCTATGATTCTAAGGAAAGAAAAAAAATGTCTAAAGTCCCTTATCCACAGCTTGTAGTTAATAGCGCACATGGGTGCAATGTTGTTGTACAGTTTTTGAAACGGAAAGCAAAGAAGCCAGAGCTGGGGGTGGGGTAGGGAGGA
The DNA here is from genome assembly GCF_009769535.1 of Thamnophis elegans. Classification (NCBI taxonomy): domain Eukaryota; kingdom Metazoa; phylum Chordata; class Lepidosauria; order Squamata; family Natricidae; genus Thamnophis; species Thamnophis elegans. Next base: position 135,892,597 of record NC_045544.1, read on the forward strand.
TGCGATTTTACTGTGAGGACACTGTTCTTGTGCAGATTCCTCTGTGTCTGATTAGTCTAAAATGTATATTTGGTTCATGTGATCTAAGCCAAGTCTCAGCTTTGGCTGAAACTAGGAGTGATATCTAGAGAATGAACACCCAATGTAATTTCCTGCAGTTGCAGGGAAACACCCAGAATCTTGTAGTATGTCGCTTTAAATACAGCTTTTAAAAAGAAAAGAAAAAAGTCCCTAACTTCCTCCCAAATCCCAGGAACCCCTCACCCAAGTATATAACAAAATTGAGTACTGTATGTATTTATTTTCTGGATCCCCCCCCCCCGTTGTGAACCGCTTAAGAGAGGGCTGTGAAGCACTGTGAAGCGGTATATAAGTCTTAAGTGCTAGTGCTATTATAATTTTAGAATTGTAAGCTGCCCAGAATCATCACAAGCCACCCTGAGTCTCTTTGAGAGTGGGCGGCATGCAAATTAATAAAATAAATAAAATAAATAATAAATTTGGTTGGGATGGGCATCTATAGAAATTTAGACAGACAGACCCACACCCACCACACAAACGATGGATGGATGGAATATTTTCCTACCATTTTAGATGTCAACCAGGAGGGTCTCATTCATGTCCTGGGAGATATTTATACAGTCATATTGGTTGTGTTTATGTTATACTAATGCTGATAGTTCTTGATTTATGGCCACAAATTGAGCCCCACAGTTGTTGCTAAGCAAGACAGCTGTTAAGTGAGTTTTGCCCTGTTTTATGACTTTTCTTGCCACAGTTGTTAAGTGAATCACTGCTGTTGTTGTAGCTAGTCACTGCAGTTGTTAAGTTAGAAACACGATTGTTTAATGTATCTGCCTTCTCCCCCCCCCCCTTGCTTGTGACAAAGTTTGGTTTGGTTTGGTTTTATTGGACTTATATGCCCCCCTTCTCCCAAAGGACTCAGGGCTGCCTACAACATAAAAACACATATGACAAAAAGTTAAAAAAGATTAAATAGGAAATCCAATAACCTTCAATTGACCATTTAAATCAAATTTAGGATTAAATTAACAATTTAAATTAATAATTTAATTTATTCTATTCAGGCCAGGCCGGAAAGTCACAAAAGATGATCAGTGACCCCGTGACACTGCAGCCATCATAAATACAATCCAGTTGCCAAGTGCCTCATGTGATCATGGGGAATGCCGCAGCAGTCATAAGTGTGAAAAACAGCAATAACTCACTTTTTAAGTGCCCTTGTAACTTTGAGCAGTCAGTAAATGAATGATGGCAAGTTGAGGGCTACCAATATTGTTTTGTGCTTTTAAAAAATAAGCTACAATGGCTGGACTCGCACACTGCCCTTAGCCACAACAAGTTCCTAATAGTTGAGTTTCATTGGTGAAGCCCACAACTCTCAGCGAGGATTTAAAGAGGGAGTGAAAAGACTTGATCCATCTGGCATTGGAGGAGAAATAAGTGCAAACCCATTACTGTTATTACCGTGATGGTGAACCTATGGGAAGCATGCCCGAAGTGGCGCCTGGAGCCATGTTGCCTGGTGCATGCGATGTTGCTCGTTCCTCTTCCAGGTTTCTGTTGCGTATACACGTGCAATGATCAGCTGGCCTTCGTGTGTGGGGTAGTGCCAGAAACTGAAGAGCTGGTCTTCCGTTTTCCGATGTGAGCATGTGCTCCAGCCAGCTGAACATTACATGTGCATGCCAGTAACCAGAAGACTAGCTGGCATGCGCCGGAAATCAGAAGTTCATTTTCCGGCACGTGCGTGACCTCTGGGTTGCACGCACATGCACTCACTTGGTGTCGAAAAGGTTTCGCATACACTGCTATATACTATATTTTTCGGAGTATAAGACACACCTTTTCCCTCCCTAAAGAGGGTGAAAATTTGGGGGCATCTTATACACTGAATGTAGTCCCACCCACCCACCAGCCGCAACCCTTTGGCCTCTGCCTCCCAGCAATTTACCTCTTTGCAGCAAACTGGAGCTTCCAGAGGCTTCAATAAGCTATAGGAATCCCTGCAGCCTGAAACAGCTGATGATCGGGAGAAATTGAAAGGGAAACTTGCTGTTTGCTCCACCAGGCAAATTGCTGGGAGGCAGATTTTTTTTTCTTGTGCTAATCAGGCTGTTTGCTGCAAGGAGGTAAGTCAACAACTGCAAATGCCTATAGAATGTTCAGATTATTAGACATTTTTTAAAGACTGCTTTATTATTGTTCTAGACAGCTTAACAAAATGAAGAAGATTTTTTAAAATAAATGCTTGATCTGAAGAGGCCCCGTGCTATTGTTTTAAAAACTGCTATTCTTTAAATAGCGGAGAAGAACTATACTTCCAGAAAGCACATCGATTTAACAGCATCTGTACAAGTATAGTCTGAATGTAACCCTACAAAGAGTGTATATTGTCTGCGCTGTTTGCTGTTTGTTGCAAGGAGGCAAATTGCTGGGAGGCAGAGGCAGATATTTTTCCCTTGTTTCCTTCCTCCCACAAAGCTAGGGGCGTCTTATACTTCGGGGCGTCTTTTACTCTGAAAAAATGCAGTAATGTCTGCTAGTGTATCTGTAACTCAACTGGATTGTGAATAAATCACTGTTTCTTTTTCCTCCCACTCTGAAGCTGGTGTGCGAATGGTCTACCCAGCCTGCTTCGTTTCTGGTTCCTCAGACAGACATTCCCGTTCCTAGCACCTGCTGGTGCAAGCAACTGTTTGGGTGTCCATCAAGTGCCTGTTTCCACGAGAGATCCAGCTATTTCCTCAGTTACTCTCACGCCACCGACCTCCCAGAAGAAGTTCAGACAGGTAGAGTAAAAACAATTATTGACCTATCAGAATGGACCGCTCTTAAAATTTGTCTTTTGAATCTCCAGAGTAGAAGAACTTCCAACTATTGGGGAGTTCTTTTATCCTGATGCTTAGAGTGCATGTGAGGACCGGTAATATCTAGTAAAGCTGCCACAGTGACGTGTAATACATTCAACATATATGCTTGTGTTGTAAAAAAGCAACAAAGATGATTAGGAGGCTAAAACATATAAAGCGGCGGCCCTCCCAATCTTTGGGCACAGGAACTGGTTCGGTGGAGACAGATCTTCCGTGGACTGGAGGGAGCGTGGTTTCGCAGGCTGCCTGGATCCTGCAGATGGGACTTCGCTTGTTTGCGTGGCCCTGTTTCTGGCATGCCACGGACTGGTGCTGATCCACAGACCGGGATTTGGGGACTCTTGATATAAAGAACGGTTGCGGGAATTGGTATTGTCTAGTTTAATAAAAAGAAGGACTAGGGTTGACATGATATGGAGCCGAGGTGGCGCAGTGGTTAAATGCAGCACTGCAGGCTACTTCAGCTGACTGCAGTTCTGCAGTTCGGCTGTTCAAATCTCACCGGCTCAGGGTTGACAAGCCTTCCATCCTTCCGAGGTGGGTGAAATGAGGACCCAGACTGTGGGGGCAATGCTGACTCTGTAAACCGCTTAGAGAGGGCTGAAAGCCCTATGAAGCGGTATATAAGTCTAACTGCTATTGCGATTGCTATAGCAAACTTCCAGTACTTGAGGGAAGTACAGAGAAGAGGGGGGGGGGGGTCAACCTATTCTCCAAAGCACCTGAGGACAAGAAGCAATGGATGGAAAACTAAATCAAGGAGAGAAGCAACCTAGGACTAAGAAGAAATTTCCGGCAGTTAACACAATTAAACAGTGGAGCTATTGCCTCCAGAAGGTGTGAGTGCTCCAACACTGGAAGTTGTTTAAGAAAGAGATGGATAACCATTAGTCTGAAATGGTATAGGGCTTCCTACTGAGCAGGGGGTTGGACTAGAAGACCTCCAAGGTCCCTTCCAACTCTGTTGTTCTGTTCTGTTCTGTTCTGTTCTAATTTTATATAAGATACAGGTAGTCCTGGATTTACAACAGTTCATTTAAGGATCATTCAAAGTTATAACAGCACTGACAAAAGTGACTTTTGATCATTTTCCATCCCCCTGAGTCACATGATAAAAAATCAAGGCTTGGCTCAGTGGAACAATTTGCCTCCAGAAGTAGTGAATGCTCAACACTGGAAGTTTTTAAGACGAGATTGGACAACCACTTGTCTGAAGTGGTGTAGGGTTTCCTGCCAAAGCAGGGGTTGGACTAGAAGACCTCCAAGGTCCCTCTATTCTATTCTATTGGCAACTGACTCATTTATGACTGGCTGCAGTGCCCTGTGATCATGTAGTAACCTATTGTGACTTTCGGACATGCAAAGTCAGTGGGGAAGCCAGTTTCACTTAGCAGCCCATAGCAACAGCACTTAGATATACTGCTTTATAGTGCTTTACAGCCCTCTCTAAGCGGTTTACAAAGTCAGCATATTGCCCCAACACTTTTGGGGTCCTCATTTTACTCACCTCGGAAGGATGGAAGGCTGAGGCAACCTTGAGCCTGGTGAGATTTGAACTGCCAAATTGCAGGCAGCCATCAGTCAGCAGAAAGTAGCCTGCGGTACTGCAACTCTAATCAGTGCACAGTGTGGATCATGCCAATTAACTGAACAACTGCAGTGATTCACTTAACACTGTGGCAAGATAGTTTGTAAAATGGGGCAAGACTCAACTTAACAAATGTCTTGCTTAGCAACAGAAAAGGTGGGGCCCAGTTGTGATCGTAAGTTCGAGAACTCCCTGTAACCCAATCAAGTTATTTTTTCCTTGTGGATGCTTTTGTGTACTTATTGTCAACGAGGACTAAGTTTTGATGCGGTGGGTGGGGTGGTGCGTACTTAATAAAACTTTGAGGCTCTTGCTTAAGCTTGCATTCACACAATGTCCTAAAATTGCTGTGGTTGTTAGCTTTGACGTGCTTTCTAAATGCATAAATCACTATGTCTCACTGACCAGAGCTGTATAGATTTTCCTTTCTGGTTTAGCGGATTACGGGGGTAGATACAATATAATAATGAGATGTCTTCTGCTCTGGCTTCCTTTTTCAGTTGATGCTCGTTCAGCTCAGAAGTGGGTCAAGCTGTCTTCAGTTTCCGATGTGTTCAGTTGTGACAGCACTAATCACCACGGGGGGAGGATCCCTCGAAAGCTGGCCAATCAGGTGGTTGACAGAGTTTGGCAAGAATTGCAATATGAACAGAGCACTGACCAAGTAGGTGGTTTTATGAGTTTATGAGTTTATTATTTATAGGCCGCCCTTTTCCCTGAGGGGACTCAGGGCGGCTTACAATTTATAGGAAGGGGATACAAGACAATAAAACAATAAACATGAAAACAGTGCAAGTAAAAATAAAACACAATATTCATCATTCGGGTGGGGACAGATTACGATCTTTATCCCCAGGCCTGACGGGATAGCCAGTCTTAAGGGCTGCGCGGAAGGTCTGGAGGGTGGTGAGGGTACAAATCTCCACGGGGAGATCGTTCCATAGGGTCGGAGCTACTACTGAAAAGGCTCTCCTCCGCGTAGTTGCCAGTCGACACTGACTGGCAGATGGAACTCGGAGGAGGCCTAATCTGTGCGATCGAATAGGTCGCGAGGAGGTAATTGGCAGGAGGCGGTCTCTAAGTACGCAGATCCACTGCCATGAAGGGCTTTATGGGTGGTAAGTAGGACCTGAAGCGCACCCGGAGATCAACAGGTAGCCAGCGCAGCTCGCGGAGGATAGGTGTTATGTGGGCGAACCGAGGTGCACCCACAATCCACTCGCGCGGCCGCATTCTGGACTAGCTGAAGTCGCCGGATGCTCTTCAAGGGCAGCCCCATGTAGAGCACGTTGCAGTATTCCAGCCTAGAGGTCACAAGGGCCCGAGTGACTGTTGTGAGAGCCTCCCGGTTCAGGTAGGGTCGCAACTGGCGCACCAGGCGAACCTGGGCAAATGCCCCCCTGGTCACAGCCGTCAGATGGTGGTCGAAGGTCAGCTGTGGGTCCAGGAGGACTCCAAGTTGCGAACCCTATCTGAGGGGTATAAAATTTGACCCCCCAGCCTGAGTGATGGAGCACTACCAAATTATTGTGAGGGAAACACAACAACCACTCGGTCTTCTCCGGGTTGAGTACAGCTTGTTAGCCCTCATCCAGTCCCTAACGGCTTCAAGACCCCGGTTCATTACGTCCACCGCTTCATTGAGTTGGCACGGGGCGGACAGATACAACTGCGTATTGTCCGCATATTGGTGTATCTTATCCCGTGCCTCCGAATGATCTCGCCCAGCGGTTTCATGTAGATGTTGAATAGTAGGGGGGATAAGACCGAACCCTGCGGCACCCCATATGTTAGGGGCCTAGGGGTCGATCTCTGCCCCCAACTAACACCGACTGCGACCTGTCCAAGAGGTAGGAGGAGAACCACTGTAAGACAGTGCCTCCCACCCCCACCTCCCGCAGTCGTCGCAGAAGGATACCATGGTCGATGGTATCGAAAGCCGCCGAGAGATCAAGGAGAACCATGATGGAGGCGTGGCCTCCATCCCTGCTCTCCAGAGATCATCGGTCCAATGCGACCAAAGCGGTTTCTGTGCTGTAACCAGGTCTGAAGCCCGACTGGAAGGGGTCAAGGTTTTATTTTATTTTTGACATTTGGTAAAACGTCAAAATGTAGCTCAGTGGATCCATATGGGATAGGAAGAAAATACCGCCGGCTTCTTTCTGCATTGTAGGTACGGATCTAAATTGAAATAATACCCACCAGCTTCCAAAAAGTTAGGAAACTCACATGGATTATCTAAAGCTTAATAATTGATTTGCTAGCTCAGGATTATTCCGCTATTCTTTTTCTAAGTTTGATCAGCCAAGTGCTTTGGGGAGCCTGACTGTAAGTCACGGAGATGCTAAAGTTCTTTGATAATTAAAACAGTGACACGGAAATTCCCAGTAAATACCTTGTGATATTAAGAGGCTAATAAATATCCATAATAATTATTGAATTAAATTTCCATGCTGCCAAATCATTCTGGCTCCTAGTGGATTATGACATTACATACAATGAAGAAAGATAATTACTATCAAACATTTGAAGTAAGCAAATACACTTATCCCACAAAAGACTATAAACCCAAAATTAGTTTTCAGGTGAAAACCAACAATACCAACTAGGACAGAATAATTGTAACCATAATGACATCCCAAAAGCTCTTCCTTAGCTTCTGGACGGCTGTTAACATGAAAGCCAGTCTGATTTCTAGAGGAAGGCCAACCCAAATCTTAGATGTCATAATAATAACAATAATAATAGCATGCCTTCCTCATTCCCCCCAAATGGGACACCGCTTTTCTCCCAGAATGATGTCCTTAGCTTAAGATAAAGATAAAGGTTCCGCTCGCACATATGCACCCCTAGAGTTGTTTCCAACTCTAGGGGCAGTGCTCATCCCCGTTTCAAAGCCGAAGAGCCAGCGCTGTCCAAAGATGTCTCCGTGGTCATGTGGCCAACATGACTAAATGCCAAAGGTAACACTGTTACCTTCCCACCAAAGGTGGTTCCTACTTTTTCTACTTGCATTTTTGAATGCTTTCCAACAATTGTGGTTGGCAGAAGCTGGGACAAGTAACGGGAGCTCACTCCATTACGCAGCGCAGGGATTCAAACCACCGAACTGCCACCTTTCTGATCAACCACTGAGCCACCACATCCCTAAGTCCCCGCATCCTTAGCTTAGACAGGACCATATTCTTTGCGGTCCTTGGTGCTTTCTGAGCTTGGTTGGCCAGTATAATTAACAATCGGAAAATAACACCAGGATTAACACCAAACCAACAATCAAGCAGTAAACAATATCCCAATCAACGAACAACCAACTAAGACAAGCAATCAAACATTAAACAACAGCCTAATCAAAGAACCACCTAAGGGCACTCCCACCAACACTGACAGGGCAAACAGAGAGCAAACCCCACTCCCTCTTGTATCGCTGATGATGTAGCCTAGTTTGGTAAGGAAACATCTTCAAGAAAACAACCAAAGCTTGGAGAGCACCAAGGACTCCACAGTTCACCCCTGGACTACAAATATCCTCTTCCATCGACTGTCACAGGCATCACAAGCTAACTACAAAGTGCTTGTTTGCAATTATTTAATTTGATTATACATTGTGACTATTCCGAGGAATTGAAGTCTTACAATATTTTTGTTAGTATTTACTTATATAATTTAATTGTTCACAATAAAAAAACAGTGGTAAATGATATATACTTGGGTGATAATTTTTTTGTTATGGGCTCGTCAGGAGAGGTCCCTCCACAAACACTTGGTTCTCGTGTTATCATAACACACCACACATGATAGCTTCTAAACGAATGGAGGTTAAGTCCTAGAATTCCTAGTTAGCAAACTGGAAATTTCAGTTCCAGTAGAGCCATAGAAGACCAGTAGTAGTTTAGTGCCTTTTAAAATATATTTTCCCATACTTAAAAATGTTTTTTTTTTCCTTGAATGCAATGTAGAAGGAAGTATTCTGCTACATCAAATGGCTTATGTGAAGAGGAGACGATTGAGAAAATGGGATTTTGGGACTTCGTTGAAGCTGCACAGAGGGCCAATTGCACATGTTCCAGGTAGGAGAACCTGTTCTGACCGAGGCTTCCCAAAAGCACGAAGCCAACTCCTCATCCCAATAAAACCTCTTTTATTTAGGTTAAAGGGAATTCCACTCCAGCAAATTCCCGGCCAACAGTCTTTCAAGGGATTTCACAACCACAGACCTTTATCAGGCTTGGGGAGCTGCCAGGCCGATATCTTCTAAACACCACGCTGTAGCAGCAATTACATGGCAAGAAGTCAGGAACATCTTCCCCCTAATGAATTGAACTAACTGTCTCCTGCAAACTCCCCCCCTTTCGCTCCTCTTTTATTTCATATGGGAGGGGCCATTCACTGTCCACCCGTGGCTTTACTCACGAGTCAACCCTTGTTCCTTAGCTGTTCCCTTCTCTTGGCGGCGCTGCGCATGTGCACATCGGGAACAGGTTCCAGCTGTTCTTCTGCCCCACTGATCTTTGACTCCGAAGGCAGCTGATAACTGCCAGATGGCCCTGGCCCCCTCTCTGCCTCCAACCAGAGCCTTCCCCAGACTCCAGGACTGGCCCATGTTCCTCTCCAACCTCCTCACTGTCTGAGTCTGGCGCCAACTCCGCTGGCCACAACCGAACCTGATAGTTGAAAACAGGCAGAGACCTTTTAGGGTCCATTGTATGAAATAATGAAACAATAAGAAGCTAATGGCTTGCCAGCACAATCAATTTAAATGTGTCAATTTCTCAAAGTAAGATATGAGACAAACAGGTAACTGGTAGCTTATGACGACAGTTGAGTCCAAATATTCCTTTACTAAGCAGGACAGTTGTGAAGGGAGTTTCGCTCCATTTTATGACCTACCTTGCCACAGTTGTTAAGCGAATCGTGGCAGTTGTTAAATGAATCACGCGATCCCTAACCCTCTTATTTTACTCATCTACTATATTGGGTGATTATCTCTAGTAAATTTAAACTCTCTTGAGTGCATATGTTAAATCTCCTTAACTACTATTTTTGGGCTTTATTGACTTCCTTCATTGATCCTTGTTTCTTTCCACAATACAATACAATACAATACAATACAATACAATACAATACAATACAATACAATACAATACAATAGCAGAGTTGGAAGGGACCTTGGAGGTCTTCTAGTCAAATCCCCTGCCTAGGTAGGAAACCCTATACTGTTTCAGACAAATGGCTATACAACATCTTCTTAAAGACTTCCAGTGTTGGGGCATTCACAACTTCTGGAGGCAAGTTGTTCCACCGATTCATTGTTCTATCAGGAAATTTCTTCTTAGTTCTAAGTTGCT
>NC_045544.1:136245023-136257815 GCF_009769535.1 Thamnophis elegans
GAGATAAGAGAGGGAGATGATAGACAAACATTTACAGAAATGGAGATATTTATTTGCCCATTTATTATTAAAATTGTATGCGGTCCATCTCACCCATACAGTGACTCTGGGTGCTAGATAGAGATAGGCATATACCTAGATAACACTCCCCCTGTATGCAGAGTGTTATGTATCTCACCTTGCACTCAGGAATGAAACCTGTGTCGATCTACCGCGTCCCTCTATTATGACCATAACTGAGCCCAACATTTCTGCAGCTAAGCGAGGCAGCTGTTAAGTGAGTTATGCCTCATTTTATGACCTTTCTTGCTGCAGTTGTTAAATGAGTCACTGTGGCTGTGAGTAACATGGTTGTTAAATGTTCCTCATTGTCTTTGATTGTCAGAAGGTTGTAAAAGGAGATCGCATGACTCCGGGACATTGCAACCGTCATAAATATGAGTCAGATGCTAAGCATCCTAATTTTGATCATGTGACTGTGGGGATGCTGTAACAGTCGTAAGTGTGAAAAATGATCATACTGTAAGTTATTTTTTTTAGTGGCGTTGTAACTTTGAACTGTTGTAAGTCGACCTACGACAATAGCTGAGCCCAGAACTGATGTTGATAAGTGAGACACTGGTTAACTGAGTTTTGCCGCATTTTACAACAGTTGTTAAGTGAATAACTGCAGTCGTTAAGTTAGTAACCCCGTTGTTAATTGAATCTGGCTTCTCCATTGAATTACCTTGTGAGAAGGTCGCCAAAAGGGATCACATGAGCCCAGGACACTGCCACCGTCATAAATATAAATATAGCCATTATAAAATTAATTATAAAATTTATTTGATTTAAGGTTAAAATAAACATGTTACTACTTCTGGTAGCTTTTAATAGACTTCTGCTGAACAGAACAGCTTCACTTTTTAATGAAAACCGTGTCAACTCTTAATTCCTTAGAATTATTATCAGGAAATGTTGGGTTTTACTTCTTATCAATGGAAGATAATATTTATAGCTTAGGTTTAGCCTTTGGTGTTGTCTGAGCTTGGTTGTTTTCTTGCAGACGTTCCATGACCCAACTAGGTAACATCATCAGTGCTAGAAGGGAGTTGGGTTTATTCTTATTTTTATATACTAGTGGCTTGCCCTATCAATGTTGATGGAAATGCTATTGGTGGCTTGTTGTTTAGCCTGTTGTTTATCATTAGTTTGTGTGTCGGAGTTGGTAGTTCCTTTAGTGGGGTGTTGTTTATTTCTTGATTGTTGGTCTAGTGTTAATCTTGGTGTTAATCTCTTCTCAACTGGGTGTTGATTGTTGGCATTGGTCTTTTTGTTTCCTCTATGGCTTTTTTATTGTGTCTTTAGAATGGCGTGTAGCCATTGTTTATCTCTCTGTGCCTGTTGATGGCTGATATATCTTAGTGCCAGGCTTCCAGAAATTCTCTAGTAGGTTTTGGGGACTCGGTTTGAAATAGGACACTTATATTTTCCCAGTTGAAACTATGCACAGCCATGCGTTGTACAATTAAGGAGTTTTTCATAATGTCTTCTGACTGCTAGCTGGATATTCATTCTTTATTCCTTATTTAAGACATGTGAATAGACTCCTTTGAGACAGAACGGGGATGGCGTCATCCTATTTATGGCTTCCGTTGTTTGGGCTTTCGATGTCTCTGCATTGCTTTATTGGTTTTGTTGACGATTTTTATTAGATTGTTTTATGGAGGGCATTTTTTTTTTACTGTATCTTTTATTGATTACAGTATATATCGTTGGCCCTTGCCTTTGGCTCTTGGGAGTTTCAAATAAATAAATAGTTACTTCCTGGGAGGTTAGAAATGCAATTATTGGATCTTCCCTTAGCTGTGGTTTTTTCATTGCATGGTTTCACGGCAGGAAATGATTCACAGCCAGAAGGAAATAAATCTAATTTTGAAGTCCTTTAAGTCCATTTTAGTCATTGGTTTAAAGGGGTTTTGTCATTTTTCATTGAGGCTGCTTCCCCTGAATGTTGCAGCCAGGCCCCTGATGAAGATTTTATGACATTTTAAATAGTCTCGGTGGGGGAGGATGAGCAGAGAGAAATTAAAGGTAGCTTTTTTTTTATTCGTGGAAGCCAAGAGATATTGTTTTTCTTTTGATTTTTTTAATGTCTTTGAATTCATTTAAATTAATTATTCCCTTCCTTTTATTCTTTTTTTTTCAAAGTAAGTTATTATTTTTTTTGTTACACCTTTTAACTTCTTTTATAAACAAAGTGTTGTCCTGGTTTCCCCTGTTCCCCTCTTTGCATAGTATATTTTACATCATATTTCCATTTTACATTTCAGTCATCTTATTTTTATTCCATATTCTCCCGCTTAATTTTAATTTTTTTTCTTAACGTACAGACAATATCCTTATCTGCCTCTCAAAATTAATCAAATTTAACATATCATTTCCATCTATTACTCTGTTTTACTATTAATAACACCTATCCTCAAGTTTAATTTTATATAGTAAACATTTCATTTAATTAATTATCCACAAGTAATAATTTTAATCTATATTCCCCACATTGTATTGAATATATACCCTTGGCTATATTTAATAAATTTCATTCTATTCTACTAGTAAATCATTTTCTTTCTTTCCTCCTTCAACCATTTTCTCTTAGTCTCTCAGAAACTTCATTTCCCTTATATTCTCTTCTCTCCAACCATTTACCTAATTTTTTCTTAATCTTAAAATTCCTGTATTTTCCCCTTTTATTCTTTTAATATCTCGGAAGGAAGAAAGTCAGCAAGTGAGAATTCTATTAATTAATGAAAGCGTTGCATTTATTTGTGTATTTATACTATTTTTTCCTCATCTTTCCTTCACAAGTTTGTGGCAATACACCTAGAAATCTCTCTTTGAATGTTAACCCTAAATATAGCTGGGAGTTGAATAGTTTTAATATATAGTGTCTCTTCCAAACCTCATTTCCCCCTATCAGCAGGCCTGCAATTCTTTGCCCGGTTTACAGTAGGGGCCAAAATTGTGGAAACCTTTTGGGAAAAGTGTACAGTATTTTTGAGGCTTGATGGCTAATAATCAGGCGTGAAATGTTACCGGTTTGGGCCTGAACCGGTAGTAAAAAATGCTACTGGTTCGCAGAACAGGTAGTAAAAAATACTTTAAAAGGTTTTTTTAAAAAACGTTCTGACGATTGCGTGGTGCACAGCTGATCCTCGGAACTTTAAAAAAAGACTTTTTAAGCATTTTTTTTACTACAGATTCAGGGGGGGGGTGTTGCTGAGAAAGAAAGGAAGAAAGGAGAAAGAAAGAGAAAGAACGAAAAAGAAAAGGAGGGAGGGAGGGAAAAAGGAGAGGAAGGGAGGACTACATACCTGGCACTAGATGCAGCTTCAGAGGATAACCCAGGGCTGAAAGGGACCTAAAGGTCATCTAGTCCAACCCTGCTCCAGCAGGACACTGTTAAAGTGAGTTTCTGTCTTTTGATCCCCCAGTTACATGACTACATAGCCACGCCCACCCAGTCACATGACCAACCAAGCCACGCCCACCAAGCCAGGCCCACAGAACCAGTAGTAAAAAAAAATAGATTTCACCTGGTTAATAACATCACTTTTTTTTAGTAGTACCATAAAATGATATATCAATGGAGAGATAATTTAATCAAGAATGTAATGCAATAACTTTTCTGAAGGATTTGCTACTAGAATAGCAGTTGTAAAGAAGGAAAGTGAAACACGTAGAAAAAATGAGATATACAAAAATTATCACCATGTCAGTTAATACTTAGTTGGGTAACCTTTAGCATGAGTGAACCAAGTCTTTTAGTTCTGCAGCTGTTATAATGTAAAACCAAGACTGAATGATTGCTTCTATTAACTGGCTTTTATTGCTGGCTATATTTGGCTATAACTTTTCATAGAAATCAGATAATTGAACAAACTTTACAATATAATACAATACAATACAATACAATACAATACAATAGCAGAGTTGGAAGGGACCTTGGAGGTCTTCTAGTCCAACCCCGTCTAGGCAGGAAACCCTATACCGTTTCAGACAAATGGCTATCCAACATCTTCTTAAAAACTTCCAGTGATGGAGCATTCACAACTTCTGGAGGCAACTTCTGTTCCACTGATTCATTGTTCTCACTGTCAGGAAATTTCTCCTCAGTTCTAAGTTGCTTCTTTCCTTGATTAATTTCCACCCATTGCTTCTTGTTCTACTTTCAGGTGCCTTGGAGAATAGTTTGACTCCCTCTTATTTGTGGCAACCCCTGACATATGGGAAGACTGCTATCATGTCTCCCCTGGTCCTTCTTTTCATTAAACTAGACATACCCAGTTCCTGCAACCGTTCTTTGTATGTTTTAGTCTCCAGTCCCCTAATCATCTTTGTTGCTCTTCTCTGCGCTCTTTCTAGAATCGCCACATCTTTTCTACATCGTGGCGGCCAAAACTGAATGCCGTACTCCAAGTGTGGCCTTACCAAGGCATTATAAAGTGGTATTAACACTTCATGTGATCTTGACTCTATCCCACTTTGTTACATTACATTCTTGATTAAATTATATTTCCATGGATATATACTTTTATGGTACTACTCCAAAAAAAAAGGTGGTGTTATAAGCCATCAAACCTCAAAAATATACTTTTCCCAAAAGGTTTCCACAATTTTGGCCACTACTGTAAATCATCTTATGAAACTTCCATGGGACACAGTGGCTCAATGGCTATGATGCTGAGCTTGTCAATCAGAAAGGTTGGCAGTTCAACGATTCGAATCCCTAGCGCCGCGTAACGGAGTGAGCTCCCGTTCCTTGTCCCAGCTTCTGCCAACCTAGCAGTTCGAAAGCACGTTAAAAAATGCATGTAGAAAAATAGGAACCACCTTTGGTGGGAAAGGAACACCGTTCTGTGCGCCTTAGGGCGTTTTGTCTTGCCATCCACATGACCACGGAGACGTCTTCGGACAGTGCTGGCTCTTCAGCTTTGAAACAGAGATGAGCACCGCCCCCTAGAGTCAGGAACAACTAGCACACATGTTTTTACCTTTATCTTTTTATTAAACTTCTAAATACGCGCACGGGACTCTGTTCGCTTCCCACCAAAGGTGGCTCCTATTTTTCTACTTGCACTTTTTACGTGCTTTCGAACTGCTGGGTTGGCAGAAGCTGGGACAAGGAACGGGAGCTCACTCCGTTATGCGGCGCTGGGGATTCGAACCGCCAAACTGCTGACCATTCTGATTGACAAACTCAGCGTCTTAGCCCCTGAGCCACTGAGTCCCTGTCCTTCATGGCCACCCTCAAAGAACATTAAAGAGAGTGCTACTTTGACTGTTGATAAGTTCTCTTTTGCTTTCCCAGGGTAGCCGATCCTTTAAGAAGCCTCAAATTACTCAGGCACTAAGACTTCTGGGGGTGAATGTGCAGTCACAACGATAACCCAATCCTTTTTTTATGATGATCCTAGCCAGCATCCCTTCCAAACCTAATTTACAGAGATCTGGTTCCACAAAGTGGAATTCAGCTAGAATTTCACAAGTAAAAACCTCAATATGGTTTGGAGTACTTCCATTGCAACGCATAACTGAAGGGCCACGGCATTTTTCAATGTTGACGTCAGCGCAGATAGTTCCCTGGTTTAGGAGGGAAAGGGAGAGAAACATGAGAAATTGTTGAACTTAAGCCACGCCTAAAGATTTTGAAAATCTCAGAAAAAAACAGAGTTGAAAGAATTCTTGGAGATTATCAAGTCCAACCCTCTGCTCAAGCAGGAGACAATATACCATCTTAGACAAGTGACCGTCGAGTCTCTTCTTAAAAGATTCCAGTGATGAAGCACCCACAACTTCTGGTGGCAAGCTGTTCCACCGGTTCATTGTCCTCACTGTTAGGAAGTTTCTCCTTAAATCCAAGTTGCTTCTCTCCTTGATTAGTTTCCATCCTGCCCTCTGGTGCTCTGGAGAATAACCCTTTCTTCTTCTTCGTGGCAGCCTCTCAAATATTGGAAGACTGCTATCATGTCACTCTGGGCCAAAGATGGGTTGCTCCCAGTTTGGACCAATTCGGGACAACTGGTAGTGGTAATTTGGCGTGGGTCAATGGACTGCTAGTGAGGGTTGGCTGGCCACGCCCCCGAACCGGCTCGCTCGAACGGTCACCCTGCCTCGTCTTGGCCACGTGCAATCCACACCACTGCCTCCTAGTGCCTACACACAGGTAAGCAGCATGGGCTGCTCATGGGTTATTTTTCACCAAAACGGGGGCGTTTTCCCCTTCCCCCAGCCCTGCTGAAGCCTGCAGAGTGCTTCTGGGGGATGGGGGAAGGCAAAAACAGCTCCGTCCGTTTTTGCAAAAAACGGCCCATCTCTGGGACTGGAATGCACACATTTTTAAAAAAGGGGGGGGGGTGACATTTTTTCAATGAAGATTGTCCTGAACAGAAAATAAAGATGGCGGCACCCAGGATAGAACCAGTACAATCACGTGTCCGGCAGAGTTACTACCTATTCGGCCGAACCAGTCCGAACTGGTAAGAACCCATCTCTGGTTCAAAGTTACGAAGGATGAATTACGGTTGTAAATCAAGGACTACCTGCATTCTTTTTCAATGTTGTCAATTCCTGTACCTCAACACATGTAAAACCTCTTCTTCTCTCCTCTCCTCTCCTCATCTTATCTTTTCTCTTCTCTTATCATTTTTTCTCCTCTTTCCTCCCCTATCCTTCTTCTCTACCTTCCTCCTTGTCTCTTCTCTCCCCTCCCCAACTCCCCTCCCCTCCTTCTTTTCTCTCCTCTTCTCCTCTCCTCGCCTCTTCTCTTCCTTTCCCTTCACTCCCCTCCAAACTCCCCTCCTCCTCTCCTCTTCTCCTCTCCTCTTCCCTTCCCTCCTCCTCTTCTCTCTTCTCATCATCTTTTCTCTTCTCTTCTCTCTCCTCCCCATCCTTCTTCTCTCCCAAGAGCCAAGGTGGCGCAGTGGTTAAATGCAGCACTGCAGGCTACTGCTAGATCAGCAGGTCAGCGGTTCAAATCTCACCGGCTCAGGGTTGACTCAGCCTTCCATCCTTCCGAGGTGGGTAAAATGAGGACCCAGATTGTTGGGGGCAATATGCTGACACTCTGTAAACCGCTTAGAGAGGCCTGAAAGGCCTATGAAGCGGTATATAAGTCTACTGCTATTGCTATTCCCACTGTTGAAAGAAATGTCCTTTTGGGTTCAGCTCCAAGTGGGGAAGAAGACACTGGAGACATGGAGGCTGCTTGGAAAGATGGTTTTACTAACAACTCGGCTGAACTAGAGCAGAGGTGGCGCAGTGGTTAAATGCAGCACTGCAGGCTACTTCAGCCGACTGCAGTTCTGCAGTTCGGCTGTTCAAATCTCACCGGCTCAGGGTTGACTCAGCCTTCCATCCTTCCGAGGTGGGTAAAATGAGGACCCGGATTGTTGTTGGGGGCAATATGCTGACTCTGTAAACCGCTTAGAGAGGGCTGAAAGCCCTATGAAGCGGTATATAAGTCTAACTGCTATTGCTATTGCTATTGCTATTGCTCCCTCCTCGTTTCTTCTCTCCCCTCCCCTCCTCCTTTTCTCTCCTCTTCTCTTCCTTTCCTTTCACTTCCCTTCACTCTCCTCCCCACTCCCCTCCTCCTCTTCTCCTCTCCTCTTCCCTTCCCTTCCCTCCTCCTTTTCCCTCCTTTTCTCTTCCTTTCCTTTCACTTCCCTTCCCTTCACTCTCCTCCCCACTCCCCTCCTCCTCTTCTCTCCTCTTCTCATCATCTTATTTTTTATCTTCTCTCATCATCTTGTCTTCTCTCTCCTCCCCATCTTTCTTCTCTCCCTTCCTCATCGTCTCTTCTCTCCCCTCCCCAACACCCCTCCCCTCCTTCTTTTCTCTCCTCTTTTCCTATCCTCTTCTCTTCCTTTCCCTTCCCTTCACTCCCCTTCTTCACTCCCCTCCTCCTCTCCTCATCACCTTATCTTTTCTCTTCTCTTCCCTCATCATCTTTTCTCTTCTCTCTCCTCCCCTATCCTTCTTCTCTCCCTTCCTCCTCGTCTCTTCTCTCCCCTCCTCAACTCCCCTCCCCTCCTCCTTTTCTCTCCTCTCTTCTTCTCTTCCTTTCCTTTCCCTTCCCTTCACTCCCCTCCTCCTCTTCTCTTCTCATCATCTTTTCTTTTCTCTTTCCTCATCATCTTTTTTCTTCTCTCTCCTCCCCTATCCTTCTCTCCCTTCCTCCTCGTCTCTTCTCTCCCCTCCCCAACTTCCCTCCCCTCCTCCTCTTCCCTTCTCTCCTCTTCTCTTCTCTTCTCCTCTTCCCTTCTCTTCCCTTCCCTTCATTCCCCTCCCCCCCTCCCCTTCTTCCTTCCTTCCTCTGTACCTTCCCTTGTATTTTCCTCTTCTTTTTCAGATCTGCCTGCCTCCAACACATCCAGCTGTTGAGCCCAGCATTCTTACCCACATCTGTAAAAATAACTTGTCTTCTCGGAAAACCAAAAATGCATATAAACAACCAAGCAGCATGTTCCATGGATGGCTTGAAGAGGCAGTTACGTTTGTGGTGTGTGTGTGTGTGTGTGTGTGTTCATAAAGACTCATCTCAGAGACAATGCCCAGGAATCCAAATGAAAGGCTTTCCTTCCCCCCCCCCCACTCCTATTCCAAGCTGTCTTCCTCCTTTCATAGTGATAAATTGCTTTGTCAAATTGGCTGCTTGGTCGGCGGGAGAGTAAGCAGGCATGGCTGCCTTTGGGTGTCCTGCTAAAACTTTATCATAATTATTTCCTTTATTTGGGGCTTCTGTTGAAGGAGATTGAGTTAAAGAGTGTTTTGATGGTTGGGGACAGAATAGGAGAGAGAATAGAATAGAACACAACAGAATCGATTTATTGTGAATGGGATGGAATGGGATAGAATAGAATAGAATAGAATTATTGAGAATATAATAGAACAGATTTATTGAGAATGGAATAGAATAGAATAATAGAATAGAATAGATTTGTTGAGAATGGAATGGAATAGAATAGATTTATTGAGAATGGAATGGGATAGAATAGAATAGAATAGAATGGATTTATTGAGAATGGAATAGAATAGATTTATTGAGAATGGAATGGAATAGAACAGATTTATTGAGAATAGAATGGAATGGAATAGAATAGAATAGAAGATTTATGGAGAATGGAATGGGATAGAATAGAATAAAATAGAATAGAATGGATTTATTGAGAATGGAATGAAATAGAATAGAATGGATTTATTGAGAATGGAATGGAATAAAATAGAATAGATTTATTGAGAATGGAATAGAATGGAATTAAATAGAATAGAATAAAAGAATAGATTTATTGAGAATAGAATAGAATAGATTTGTTGAGAATGGAATAGAATAGAATAGATTTATTGAGAATGGAATGGAATAGAATAGATTTATTGAGAATAGAATAGAATAGATTTATTGAGAATGGAATTAAATAGAATAGAATAGATTTATTGAGAATGGAATAGAATAGAATAGATTTATTGAGAATGGAATAGAACAGAACAGATTTATTGAGAATGGAATGGAATAGAATAGATTTATTGAGAATGGAAAAGAATGGAATGAAATAGAATGGAATAGAATAAAAGAATAGATTTATTGAGAATGGAATAGAATAGAATAGATTTATTGAGAATGGAATAGAATAGAAATAGAATAGAATTCTTTATTGGCCAAGTGTGATTGGACACACAAGGAATTTGTCTTTGGTGCAGATGCTCTCAGTGTACATACAGAAAAAATAAAAATACATTCATCAAGAATCATAAGATACAACACTTAGTGATAGTCATAGGATACTAATAAGCAATCAAATCATACCAGGAAACAATAAAACAATATAAATTGTAAAGCTATTAGCAATGTGGTTATAGTCCAAAGGTGGTATTCTACCTGTTCGCCCCAGTTCAAGCGAACCGGTAGTGGCCACCCACCCGCCCAGACGTCATCAAAGACGCTTTGCGCATGCGCAGAAAGTTAATTTACAAATGATTCAAGAAGGGAAACATATCCAACACACTTTCCTCCAGCAATGTTGCCCACAGCAACAACCCTGTGAGATGGGTTGGACTAAGAGAGAGAGAATGGAGCAAAGTCACCCACCAGCTTTCATATCTAAGGTGGGACTAGAAGTCACTGTCTCCTAGTGATTGGCCCAAGGTTTCCCAGCCAGCTTTCATGTCTAAGGTGGGACTAGAACTCACTGTCTCCTCATGATAGGTCCAAAGTCACCCAGCTGGCTTTCTTGCCTAAGGTAGACTAGAACTCACTGTCTCCTGGTGATTGGCCCAAAGTCACCCAGTTGGTTTTCATGCCTAAAGCAGGACTAGAACTCACTGTCTCCTGGTGATTGGCCCAAAGTCATCCAGCTGGCTTTCATGCTTAAGCTAACACTAGAGCTCACCATCTCCTGGTGATTGGCCCAAAGTTACCCAGTTGGTTTTCATACCTAAGGCAGGTCTAGAACTCACCATCTCCTGGTGATTGGCCCAAAGTTACCCAGTTGGTTTTCATGCCTAAGGCAGGTCTAGAACTCACCATCTCCTGGTGATTGGCCCAAAGTTACCCAGCTGGCTTTCATGCCTAAGGCAGGTCTAGAACTCACCATCTCCTGGTGATTGGCCCAAAGTTACCCAGCTGGTTTTCATGCCTAAGGGTAGGTCTAGAACTCACCATCTCCTGGTGATTGGCCCAAAGTTACCCAGCTGGCTTTCATGCCTAAGGCAGGTCTAGAACTCACCATCTCCTGGTGATTGGCCCAAAGTTACCCAGCTGGCTTTCATGCCTAAGGCAGGTCTAGAACTCACCATCTCCTGGTGATTGGCCCAAAGTTACCCAGTTGGTTTTCATGCCTAAGGCAGGTCTAGAACTCACCATCTCCTGGTGATTGGCCCAAAGTCACCCAGCTGGCTTTCATACCCAAGACAGGACTAGAACTCACTGTCTCCTGGTGATTGGCCCAAAGTTGCCCATCTGATTTTCATGTCAAAGGTGGAAGTAGAACTCACCACCTCCAGTTTCCAGCCTAGTGCCTTAACCCCTAAACCAAGTGGCCACTTTCCTGGCTTTTTTTTTAATCATACCTTTCAAATAATCTTTATTCCTTTATTTTTTTAAAACAGAGGCAAGAGACAAAATTGTCCGGACAGTAGAGGAAGGATTAGGTGCCAAAACCTGGATCGCACTCCTTATTTATGAGAGCAAGCCAAAGAAGTGAGCAAAGATTGCAGACAATGGAATTGACTTTTGCTATGCATTTTCTATTGTGGGAAAATGGGAGGTGGGGATTGTATGGAGTTAGATGATATGTAACCATAACAACATTCTTTCTAGAAAGCCAGGGTCATCCTTAGTCTCTGCACCTCTGCACCTGACCGGAACTGGTGGGGTGGAAGCTGCCAGCATGGGAGTGGCAGATTGGACCATGGGATGGGCTTGTGGGTGTGGGAGCAAGATCTTGAACTTTCAACTGGGTGGGAAAACTGGGAAGCTTTCAGATTCGGGTTTTCCCAGATGTGCCAACATGGATCTCTTAATAAATTGCAACTTTGAGCAATACTTTGCCTTGGACTCTGATTTAATTTTGGATGCTATTTGGAACCCTGACACAATATTGATTCCAGGGGGAAGGGGGAGTGTCTGCTCCGATTAAATCTGGAAACAATTCAGAATGCGCAGATGTCCTAAGAATTTTCTTTTGCAGGTGGATCATTAGCCCCAAAATTGCTCTGCCAATCCTTTGCACCTTCTGTCCTGGGGGTGCCGGAGAACCTATTGTGGCCTGCCAGTGGCCAACAGAGCTGGCAGTAGATTAGGGCAGTGAGGCAGTTGGGGAGGAACATGGGCCAGTCCTGGAATCTGGGGAAGGCTCTGACGTTGGAGGCAGAGAGGGGGCCAGAGCCAACTGACAGTTATCAGCTGCCTTCAGAGTCAGACATCAGTGAGGCAGAAGAACAGCTGGAGCCTGTTCCCAGTGTGCACATGCGCAGATTTGCCAGACGAAGGGAACAACAGCTTAAGAACAGGAGTCGACTTGGGAGTAAGGCCCCAGGTTGACGATGAATGGCACCTCTCAGAGGGAAATAAAAGAGGAGCGAAAGGGGAGTGGAGTTTGCAGGAGGCAATTAGTTCATTCCTGCATTCTTGCGCAGTACTGCGGCGTCTGAAAGATATTAACCTACCAAACTATCTTGAAAGACTGTGGGCTGGGACTTTGCGGAGAGGAATTCACCTCTAAATCAAATAAACGAGGTTTATTGCGATGAGGACTCGGCTTCGTGCTTCTGGGAAAGCCTAGGTCCAAACAGAATCCACTTAGGCTGCAACAATTCTTGCCTGGGTCTGGGAGAATGCTCTCTCTCTGAAAAGAAACTTGATTTCCCCGCACCCCCTACATGTTGCCTTACGAATTCATGGCACAATAAAAGTATCTGAAGCATCCTGTGTGTTCAGATTACGAAGACTTCCTTTCTCCTCCCTGTTAAGCCAACGTCCTTGCCAAAATGTGCCCTTCTAATTCCAGATGTCGGCTTTTCTCAAATGCAAAATCTGCCAAAATGAATGCATCTATTTTTTTTTTACTCCATGAATAAGTTTCCCTTAAAAAAAAATAAGCACCAAAAAGGCCTGGCGTATTTTAGTGTGAAATTTACTGTCGAGGTAGTTCTCGATTTGCAATTCTCGGTTAGTGAGCATTCAAAGTTACAACAGTGCTGACAAAAGATGCCGATGACCAGTCCTTGCACCTCTGGCATACTCCAACAATCACA